>NC_048598.1:192428493-192653493 GCF_003668045.3 Cricetulus griseus
CAAAATCAAGTGATGTCTGTCTGTGGTGTAATAATAATCCTCTTGTACACCATAAAGATTTGTCACTGGGGTTGGCTTAATAAAATGCTGATTAGCCAATAACCAGGCAAGAAATTTAAGCGGGCAACCAAGCTAAGGATGATGGGAAGGAGAAGGGCAGAGTCAGGAGTCGGCAGCCAGCAAGATGGACGTGCCTCACTAAGAAAAGGGTACCACTAGGTTGTGGAGCATAAATAAGGAATATGGGTTAACTTAAAATGTAAGAGCTAGTTAATAATAAGCCTGAGTGATTGGTTGAGTGTTTATAAGTAATACTAAGCTTCTATGTGGTAATTTGGGGAGTGGCTGCCGGGTATTTTTTGAGACCCAGATGCTCCAAGACAAGAAGCAGGAAATTTCTGCCTACATCTGTCCTTTCATTACCTAGCATATTTTAACTGCTCACCTACATGTGTAATCATTTTATTTTATTTCACTTTAACTTATGGGTATGTGTGTTTGTGCATTGTGTGCATACCTGGCACTTGCAGAGATCAGAAGAGGGCATTGGATTAGCTGGAACTGGAGTTGTAGTGGCTGTAAACCACCACATGTGTGCAAGAACCAAACCTGGATTCTTTGCAAAAGCAGAAAGTGCTCTTAACCACTGACCTATCTCTCCATCCTGCTTCACTCTTTCCTGTGGCCAAATATTATTCCACTGTGCAGGATAAACCACATTTTATTGACTCATCCATCCACTGATGGGCAATATGATGCTGCTATGAACCGTGTAGAATATTCATTCTCTGTGCCCTCGGCTCATGTATGGGGTGGAGTTTGCTGGGATGCAGGTATCCTACTGTTTACCTCCTAGAGGAACTGCTGATGTTTTTTCACAAGGTCTGTACCATTCTCTGTTCTCAGCTGCAATGTACCCAGAGTTCCAATGTTTCCACATACAGGCCAGCACTTGCTATTGTCTGTTTAACCATCCCAGGGAGTACATGATCATCTCATTGTGTTTTCATTGTTTTTAAAGAACAGTTTATATGTGGGCAAATCTGCAATTTATCTCTATGATAGTTTGAATGAACATGGTCCCCATGGGCTCATGTATTTGAATACTTGGTACCTGGTTGGTGGATAAGTTTTAGAAGGATTAGAGAGTGTAGCTTTGTTGAAGAAGGTATGTCACTAGGGGCAGGCTTGAGGTTTCGAAAATTATGTGGTCCCTAATGTTCTCTCTCTCTCTCTCTCTCTCTCTCTCTCTCTCTCTCTCTCTCTCTCTCTCTGACATCAGTGATCTCTCACCTGTTCCTGCTGCAATGTCCTTGCTCCACCATCATGGACTCTAACTCTCTATAAGTCTAATTAAATATTATAATATATATATATGTATGTATATAGGTTTCCTTGGTTGTGTTGCTTTGTCACAGCAATAGACATGTAACTAAGACAATCCCCATCACCGTGATCTCTGAAAAAATCTGCTAAGTTATCTTTACAGCCCTAGAGATCCTGTCCCATTCACTCCCTAGGGCTCTATCTGGACTGCTCTGTGGAATCAGTTGAAGGAAAATGATCATCTCCAAGAGCCCCAAGGCAAGTAAATCATCCTTTTCATAGTTCACAGCATTATTACCAGGTCACTTGGTCAGGGATGAGAAACCAGAGAAGAGACTCTGAAGAGACCCTCTGAACTGAGCCCACCATTAGAATATCTGAATCTAAGGCACAACCTGAACCTACAATATGTCTTTTGATGATTTGTCCCATTCACTGTTAAAGCCAGGAAGATGACAATAAAAAGACTCTGTATCATGTAAAATGACATGTTTTATTTTTTCATATTTGTTCCCTCAAGAAGCGGCATTGCAAAGAAATAGCACCTCTGAAAGCCGGGGCCTGCATCATTCATGAGCTCTGTGTGGCTCTGGCAGGGAAGCAGATAGTTCAGTTCTCAAAATTCAAGACACAATTTACCTTTTATCGGAGCCTTGTTATAAATCCTGTTTGTACAAGTGTATACAGAGCCCTTTTATATTAGATGCCTCGGCTATAAGAAATAGTGCCGTGCTGCTGTTCGTCAATCAGAACAAGACCCTGGTTTGTAAAAGGAAGTTTCTTTTTATAAGAGCAGCCCAAGGAGGACAAAAGGCCACCCTGTCCCCAGTTACCCCAAACTCCTAGCATTCAAATACACATTGCATTAGTTAGCTATATGACATCTACCCTCAGGGAGTCGAAGAGACAAAAGGAACCTTATAAGTTCATATTAACATTTATATTACTATTTTATTATCTCAGGAAGATATTACTAAGTTTTTTATTTAGTCTAAATCAACTTATCGTCATGTCAAATTTCACTGAGTTTCTAGAGCTAATCCATTACACACATGGCTCATTCCTAGGGTTCTTTGCGTAATGCTTTACTGAACATGCATTCAGTATCCAGTGTCTAAAAGGCATCAGGCTGCCCTTTCTCTCCTTGGTCGACAGCCAACTAGACATTGCCTGTTATCTTGACAAACCTGCTCCAGGAGACTGCATCAAGCAAACTTTCCTCTGCTTGAGCCCTTCATCTACAGGTGAAAATCTACCTCCCAAATCCCTGTTTGTGATCAGTTCTTTTATTATCCTCCAAATACTCTCTCCTGTCTTACAGTTTTCCCCACTCTGCTGAAAGAATGACCAGGCCTTGGAGTTTTGGTCTGTGTTCTTCCACTTTGACATATCTAGGACCCAAACAGTTCTTGGTTTGTGGTTTTTTTTTTTTTCCACCAGTATTTTTTGGGCAAATGCAAGTATGAAGACAGCTGCTGTTCATTGGTCTCTGTTTTTTACTTCTCCAGGCCTTTCTTTTCTTTCTTTCTTTCTTTTTTTTTTGTTTTTTGTTTTTTGTTTTTTGTTTTTCGAGACAGGGTTTCTCTGTGGCTTTGGAGGCTGTCCTGGAACTAGCTCTTGTAGACCAGGCCGGCTTCGAACTCACAGAGATCCACCTGCCTCTGCCTCCCGAGGGCTGGGATTAAAGGCGTGCGCCACCACCGCCTGGCTCTTTTTATTTTTTTTTTATAAAGAATAAATGCATTAGCTTCTTTAGAAACCCTGAGTCTGGAGCAAGTCTCCATACATTCTCTCCCTTTCCAGCCACTTCTTCCTCATTCTCCACATTTCTCTTCCTTGGCTTGCTCTGTCTAGTCCTGCTGATGCCGTGCTATTGGACACTAGTGCTGGTCCCTTTCCAACAAAAATGATCCTCTCCCCTGAACACCTGCTACAGATGTGTAGGCTTTATCTTGGGTTTTTTTCTTAAAGGGTATTTAGTTATTTATTTTTGAGGTTAGTCTTCATGTAGCCCAGGCTCACTGTGAATGCTCTGAATAGCCAAGGTGACCCTGGGCCCTTGATTCTCCTGTGCTGGGGGCCCAGTTTAAGTAGTGCTGGGGATTAAATCCAGGGCCTCATGTGTAGTCTTCTGGTCTAGGCAGTACTTTATCAACTGGGTAAATTCCCAGAATCTTGGCTTTTATCACCACTAATACCCAGGCTCCTATTTGGATGATGTCACAGTTGTCTGTGACACAATTTGACAAATTCTCCCTCTCAAACATTTCCTGACTCAAGCTTCTCACATCCATGCTGCCCAGATGGGCCACTGCAACATTCTCACAGTGTACCGTGAAGTACCTGGGAAGCCTTGGACTCCTACCACAGGGAAAGGACTTCAACGGTGCTGGGTAAGGTGGGATAGCTTGGGTAGAATTCATGGGGTGGAAGGTGCCTTGCTACTTGACTAATGTTGAGAGCAAAACTAAACATAACTATGTTGTGGGTTTCACAGAGGGTAATTATATGTGGGGACTGAGAGGCTAAGACAGGTATCCCCTAGTGTGGGAGACGGCCAGGTCTGGCTGAGGCAGATAGCTCTCACAGTGTGGTCAGCAGCCAGCCCTACTTTCACAGTGAAGCTCCATGGTGTTCTAGGGCCTCCCAGAATCTCCCATCAGATAAAGCCACTCTTTGTAGTGAACAAGCAACACCAAGCAAAGAGGCTTCAGAATCTACCCAGACGAAAACAAGGTCACTTGCAAACCACAAATACCAAACACCTCCTCTCTCAGCTAACACAGTGAAGACGGCTTCTTCCTGGCTATGCTGCTTGGTGCCTTTGCTAGTAATCCTGGATGTGTAGACAGGCAAATCGGTCAGATGAAACATTCACTGATGATAAATCATGAAGAAATTTACTTTAAAATAATTATTTGGGCCGGGTGTTGGTGGCTCATGCCTTTAATTCCAGCACTCGGGAGGCAGAGGCAGGCGGATCTCTGTGAGTTCGAGACCAGCCTGGTCTACAGAGCAAGTTCCAGGACAACCTCCAAAAGCAATACAGAGAAACCCTGTCTTGAAAAACAAAACAAAACAAACAAACAAAAACATTATTTGGTATGCATGTGATTTTACTGTCTATTGAAGACAAAAGAAAACTTACACACCAATGAAACGGTGTGCTTGTCTCACACAATACAACCCAAAGGTACACTAATGTATGTGCCCAGAAAAGATGAGGAAGATCTTAATATTTTCTTTTCTGTGATTAAATCCTGATGTCTTTTCCGTTCATAAACCCTGATGTGTATAGTCAGAGCACCACGGTTCATAATGTTCAGTAGTCTGGAATCTGAGGTGTTGCAGGCAGCATTTGTGAGTGTTGTCGTGTTGTGTGGTATGACAACTGTGTGCACAGTGTGTATGTGTGATGTGTTCAGAAACAAGGCAACAGTGAAAGTCATGCAGTACAACACGGCAGGCACTTCTGGAAACAAATAGAATTTGTCATACTGAACTTTGACTCAATTTTTAGACTTCGAACATTCAAAAACCTTTTTATTTTTTGCTAGATTTTTGCAAGCCCCACATTCAGTTATGTGACCTCCTAGGAGCCATGGCCTGCAGTTAGTAAGCTTTGATTTGTCTGGAAGATTGGCTTGGTATTTAAGGTAACTTGCTGCTCTTCCAGAGGACTGCAGGTTGGTTCTCGGTGGTTCACAATGCCTCTAACTCCAGCTGTAGGGAACCCCAATCCCTCTCCCTCTTCTGGCCTCCACAGGCACCCCCACACACAACAGACACATAAACATAAATATATATATTTATTATATATATTATATAATATATAAATAAATATTACATAAATATATATTACATATATATTACACATAATATATATATATATAATATATATATATATATATATATACTGTACAAAGGAAAAACTTTAAGATATCCAGTCCTGAAATTAACCCCCACTTCCCAACAACATTCAGTCCAGATGAAAGCCCTGTTTCCTGGGGTCTTCCCAAGTTGACCAACACCGAAACAAATCCTGTAAAAGTCCTTCTAACACTCTAGTTCAAGCTGTCCCGAACTTTCCCGGGTGCACATTCTACTCTAGTAAAGAATGGTAAATGCAGCTGTCCAGCTCCCGCTTTACCTGGGTTGTTTGTGACTGGAGCACGGGGACTCTGGGATGAGAATTCTCCTTATCTGGCTGAATGGCTTAGGTCATTGTTTGGCAGGATTCAGTGCTGGGCAGACAGGGAGATGGCGGTGACTAGAATCCAGGCTGTAACTGGGTGCTTAATTATAGCTAAGGTTTGCAGTGTTGAGAATTGAACAGGATGAAAGTTGCTCAAGGATAGAGAAGCCTTGAGGGCCTAATAAGCTGTCCCCAAAAGGGGTGTCTTCTGCTTGAAATTGAAGCTGCAGTAGTCTTGGATGCTTCAGCTGGTATCTTGACTTTTTTTTTTTTCTAACATTTGAACATTATTTCCTCTGTGCTCCAGGCATTTTTCCAACCATTGCAGATTCCGGAACATGTCAAATTCATGAGCACCTTTCTTGAGCCCTAAGATCTATGTAATTGGCCATAAAAGACAATAAAAATATTTCAGTCTGAAAAAAAAGAGAGAAAATGTTAGAAGGCAATAAATATTGCTTAGGCTGTCAAGTTAGAAGTTTAGAAATTCTTCCGTACCGGGTGATAGAAGTGAAGGTCTGTAGGGGGAGGGGTGGGTTTAAGCAGAAAATATGAATACAGAGAAAAAGGCCACTACACATAGATCAGAGAGAGGGCATTCTAGGCAGCGTGAGACCCAGTGACCCTCAGCTGAACCGCCCTTGAGCTACGCAGTCTCAGTGTGCAGCAGTGTTGTGCCGGCAGTCATTGCCTTCAGAATGACACACTTCTGCTTTTACAGCGGCACCACCCGCCTCTGACCCCTGAGCACTAAGTACAACTCAGGAAGGATTTTATTCCTTATACTCAGGGCATGTTCAAGTTTTCAAGTACAGTGGCTTGGGCAGCTTCTTTTTGTTGGATTTTCTTGTCCCGCCAGGTCCCACAACCCTTCTCAGCCCCAAATAAGCACTCAAAGACTTATATAATTATGTTACTGTTGGCTGATGGCTAGGGCTTCTTACTGGCTAGCTCTCTCTTAATTATTAACCCATTTCTATCAATCTATGTACTGCCACAAGGCGGTGGCTTACCCAATAATGTCCGGGCATGTTGTTAATCTTTTGGCAGTATGGTGACTCTTTGGTGGTCTCTCTCTGCCTACCTTTTCTAGCATTCTCCTTGTCTCCTATCCCCACCTATCTTCCTGTTTCATTGGCCAAACTGTTTTATTCATCAACCAATAAGAGGGACATATATACAGGAGGACATCCCCCATCAGCTTCTCATGCTCACAGCACCAGCCCCCATCTCTCTGGGAAATCTTTAATGTTCGTAGGCAGAAAGAACAACACCTTTTTTTCTGAGAACAAATGTTAATAGACAAGAACAAATACTTCTTGTCTATACCTGAAGTATTAACAGCCTGACAGGTGTGCTCTAGATCCCAAGTCAGGGTGAGGAACCCAAAGATCGGGGATCAAGAACAGTCATGTCACAGAATTACTTAGTGCAGTTACTTTCATGTGGCACTAGACCAATGATTTGACAGTAACAAAGTGTCAACAGCATTATAAAGACCTTACTAGTCTCCATGATGTATCTTTGTGTTCCATGCTGTATTATTGAATTCTCCTGACCATCTTGGGAGGTAGATATTGTTATCATCTTTACAAATGAGGGGAGAGAGAGAAAGATGGAGACACACAGACAGACAGACAGACAGACAGACACACTTGAGCATTTCAGGGAAAATATGAAACAGAGTTTGCAAACCTCTAATTTTCCTCTCTTTGATTATGACATCAACTTTAAAATGTATTCAGTGTTTTCGTATGCACTGA
This sequence comes from Cricetulus griseus, assembly GCF_003668045.3. Classification (NCBI taxonomy): domain Eukaryota; kingdom Metazoa; phylum Chordata; class Mammalia; order Rodentia; family Cricetidae; genus Cricetulus; species Cricetulus griseus. Next base: position 192,435,778 of record NC_048598.1, read on the forward strand.
TCACATGCTCAGGGACTGACTTGTGTGGATTTCATCAAGCTGTATCCCAAGCTCTCACTCCCCCCCCCCCGCCCCCATTTTACAGATGTGCCTGTGGAGACTTGAGTTGGGCCCAGTGCTCTGTGAGTGTTTTCTTCAAACCGAAGCTTTCCCTTCCTGAAGGAGGAGAGGGGCTTCAGATGGAAAGTATAAAACCTGGCCACCCGTATCAAATTCCAGCTTTATTAGATAAAAGGCGGAATAGTGAAACAGTTCTCCTTCACTCCCACTATGTTACAATAAGTCTTTACTCCATCTGCCCGAGACCTGCCACCAGTGCCACCCAGAATAACACACAGAGTCTTCTATTAGTTTACAATGCTGCTGGCCTATTGACTAGGATTTCTTATATGCTTATATATATAATTTCTTAATTATCAATCATAATCATAAGACTTATGGAGGAAGCCGGCGGTAAGCACCCTCTCTTGCCAGTGGGTCTCAAGGCGGCTCCAGAGCAGACAGCAGGAAGAAGAAGAGCAAGAGCAAGAGGACAATTTCCTTCTTGTCCCTGGTTATATTGAGTCTGCCTGCTTTCACACTTCCCGCCTGCATCTCAAGACTTATCTTTACATTTCCCAGAACCCTTCTTGACTCCTAGCCCCACCTATCTTGCTTTCCTATTGGCCAACAGTACTTTATTTATCAACCAACAAGACAAACATATACACAGAAGGATCACCCCAACATCTCCTCTTTTCTGTCTAAATAAAAAGGAGGGTTTTAACTTTAACACAGTAAGATATATAACAAAACAGTTATCAAGTAAGAACTATAGTCATTATATTTAGTTCATTAACATTTAGCAGGATTTAAGGAAGATATTCTATCATCTATTCTGTCTTTGGGGGTCTAAGGTCTTACATGTAACCTATCTTTTATAATAACTAAAGAAAACTGTAAACATAATTATCTGTCTTCAACTCCATCAAAGACCAAAGAAGGATAATATATAAACTCTAGAACTGACAGAGACTTCTCAATACCGGGACAGTCACCCAAAGTTCCTCTGTAACATTGGGGCATCCATCTTCAGCCTATAGGCCACAGTGTGTCTGGCACACTTCTCCATTTCATCAGGAAACCTTCAGGACTGTTCATCTTGTTTTGTAAGTTCAGCAGTCACTTTCTTGTGGGTCCTGAATGTCCAGTTTATACAGCAACAAACAGTCCAGGCAAGAGCAGTTTCTTGCCCAAATGGCTAATCTTGCCATGTTGAAAGCAAACTTCATATTGAGTTTCTTCGATGCCCATCCTCCTTTCTGAGGTAATTGGTGTGCCACTGTCAAAAAACCCCTAAGTCATTTAAATGCTACATATTCTGTAGGTCTTTGAAAGGTTTGAAGAATCTCTATCCATCTCAAATATGTCTCTGTATATCTAGAAAACCTAATTAATCTAACTGTAGGTTGTGACTATTATAGGTGACTATATTATCTGTATTTAATTATGCATATCACATAATTGACCTTAAATTTGTATCAATATATGAATATCCATAACAATACAAAGTATTCATTTCTATATGAATTCTTTTCTATATGAATTCATTTCTTTTTTTCCTTTAAAAAGAGATTGACTATGATCATTACCATTTATAACCAACCCCATTTAAAAGAAAACAAACATTTATAAACAATATTTGGGAATTTGGGTGTCGTTCATTCCAAACTGCTTCCTTCTGGTTGGGGGCAAATTGCATACCATGGGGATCATGATTAAAACAGAAGCTTCCAGGAGTCAGAGAATCAAAGAAATTCTCCTGTAGAATTTCCAGAGGGGATTCATTCCTGACTACTGCCTGTTTAAAAATACATTTTACTATGTATATTTAACATTCATGTGATCTTGCTGGTTGCAAATTGATAAACAAATGGTTACTCGAGTAAAATAAATTCATGTATCTATACCTCACATTTAACTATTTATGTAAATTGACTACTCATTTTTTTTCTGACCTTAAGAATTGTAAGATAAAAAAATAATTAAGTCACCAAGTGTGTAATTTGTAGCAGTAGCAGGGGGAAACTAAAGCATACATTCTTGTTAGAGTCCAGTTCACAAATTAGAAGTATAGCAAGCCACTCAACAATGTGAGACAAAGATAAATAGGAAAGAGACTCTCACCATCTCAGTTCTATTTTCCCCCAAGCCCCATCTGCAAGAAGAACCAATGCTAACAATCTTAGGTTTATCCCCTCATGTGTGAACAGTTACATATACACAAACACACAAAGGCAGGCAGAGAGTTTATAGAATTTTTAAGGTTATTACAAAATGGACTCATGACTGCATATGCCCTTATGTACCAATGTCACATTTATATAAACCTACTTGACACTTTCAAATAGCTGCTGAAAACTGTAGAAGGAGTAAGGGGTTTTTGTTCATTTTTTGTTATTTGGTATTTTTTACAGTTCTTTTACTATTAATGTATTGATGTAGTCCCAGTTGTTTTGGGACTCTTATTACTGCAAACAATGTTGTCAATACCTAGAGTATTAAGTGGACATCTGGAGTTTTTTTTTAAACATCTCTCTCTCTCTCTCTCTCTCTCTCTCTCTCTCTCTCTCTCTCTCAATCATCTATCATCTATCTCTATGTATCATCATCTATCTATTGTGTGTTTATTTTTGCATGCATGTATGCACGCGTGCACACACACACACACACACACACACACACACACACACACACACACCACACACATGCACGCAGCACGCACACACGCACACGCACACGCACACGCACACGCACGCACACACACACGCACGCAGCACGCGCACACACACACGCACACGCAGCACGCACACACGCAGCACGCACGCGCACGCGCACGCACACACACACACACGCACACACCCACGCGTGCCATAGGACCCATGTGGAGGTCAGAGGAGGGGGTTCTCATCTTTTAGCATGTGGGACCCAGGGATCAAACTCAAGTCATCAGACTTGGTGGCAAGTGCCTTTATCTTCTGAACTGCATCACTGACCACACTAGAATTTTATTTCCATAGAATCCTTAAAAAGAAAAAATGTGACTATTAGAGGCATGCAAATACATGCTTTACAGTGTCTGTTGCATGCTTCTTTCTAAAAAGACAGTGCAATGTGCTGCCCCCTGAGGGGTGTTTGGTTGAGTGTGCTCATTTCCTATTGTCCAGCCATCTGTAGCTGCTTTACTTGTTCAGATCTTGGCTCAGTCTTGTGGATGTAAAATGTTCATTTTGCATGTGTTAGCCAAAATATCCCTGACTGCTGAAGCAATATCCATCCTTTTCTGCTTCAGTAGCTATTTGGAATTCCTCTTGTGTCAAATGTCACTCGTTTTCCATTTTCCTGTCCTTATTTTTGTTGTGGCACATCTTATTTGTTTCTAGAAGTTAAAACATCAACAGTAGAAGAAACCACCTGCCTACCCAGTGCCTTGTAACACAGGACAGTCGGGTGTCATTATGGTGGGGTATGAAAGAGAGAGAAACACAGAATAGTTCATGTCCATCAGGAGACAGGCAGAGCAGAAGACGTAAAGATAGTGAGGAACGGCCTTATGTAGTGTCAGGAGCCAGCTCTGGTTAGATATAAAAAAGTCTCGTTTACAAGAGGCCTGGCGACCTCCATGCTAAACCGCCAATTAGTCAAGCACCCCACCCCTTAGGTTAGTGTTAGAGATAACCACAGGAGGTTCCGGACACCTGCCCTGGCCTGAGAGCAATTAACACCCATTCCTCCCCCACTTCCTCTTTCTCTGCTTCCTCCTTTCTCTTTAAAAAACCCTTGTTATAATCAATAAAGAGACCTCGACAAGGACACTGCTTGGTCTGGCTTCTCTTTCTCGCCCATTATTTTCAGGCTTAGTCCACCTTGAACCCATGAATTACCCGGAGCCCCGCTGGCCGGGGCAATGTAGGTCCATGGGAGTGGGTTCATGGCCCTACAGAAGCCAAGGTCTGTATTGATGTCCATGGCTCCTGTTGTCACCAAAGGCCACAAGGATGCCTGGGATCTGGACTACCATCTGGGAACCATGTTGGAGTCTGGGGACCATACTGCTGCTGGGTTCATGCCAATTTGAGAGGCCTGTGCTGCCACCTGGGGCCATAGTGACATCTGGGCCCGAGTTGCTACTTATGGCCATGTCTATGCTGGTGGTCCTGCTGCAGCTGTGGTCTGTGTTGATATCTGTTGCCTGTGTTACCACAGGGCCCCATGGGAATCATGGGTTGAAGCATGAGGGCCTTGCTGAGTGGGCCCCACCCCTCGCTGGCCTGGGGACAGCTGCCTCCCTTACCAGAAAGCTAACCCCTCCCCTCTCTGGCCCTGGGAAAGTGGACCCTGATGACTCCCAGCACGGGAGAGCTGGCCCTGTCCCTCGCCTCAGGTGTGGGAGAATGGAAGAGCTGGCTCTGCTTCTCACCTGAGAGGGATAGTCCCAGTGGCCCAGACTGATGAGTGAGCTACCACCCAAGCACACACCCAGGGTATTAGGTCGGTACCCTTCAACAACATATACCCATATATGACCTGCTGAGAGTGTGAAGGAACTGGTCCTGCAGTAACATAACCACTGGATCTCTATGACTTGGGGCAACTGCAGGATATTCAAGAGGAGTTTCAGCAAGTATTGATGGTGTACCAGAAGCCAGAGGCCTTGAACCTGACCAGCAATGCATTACACAATGAACATTTGCAAGGGAAGTTGTTTGAACAAAAGGACATCCTGTGTGATACCCTGCAGCTCCCAATACTGCTAAGACAAATGAAGAGGCAATGGAGAGGAGCAAAGTGGTTTTGTTTGCTTGTTTTTGTTTTTGTGGGTCTTGTTTGTTTTAATTAATAATCTTATATTTTGTTGTATTTTTTCATTATTTTCCTTGGAGGGGACACTACAAGGGTGAAAAGGTAGATACAGAGGGACTGGGAAATGGGTAGGATTGGGATCCATGATGTGAAATTCCCAAAGAAACAATAAAAAATTACATTAAAAATGGAACGAAAGAAAAAAACACTATAAAACATGGAGTCCCATTTGTGTAAGCTATCTACTCCTATCATGGGGCCTGTCCCAGTGTGTAATTGATATTTCAGAGCCACTGCATTGGGGAAAAACTGACTTTCTCTTTCCCATAAGCTATCATGAGTCCACAGCTTCTTGACCAGTGGTGGGACTTTGTGACCACTTCCCCTCCTACATGCTGGGATTTTTGTCTGACTGAGTATGTGCAGGTTTCTGTGCATGCATCCTATCACGGTCTCTGTGCGTTCATTTGTGCTTCTGTCCTGTTGTTTCTAGGAAATGCTGTTTTCTTGAAGTTGTCCACCACCTCTGGTTCTAACAATCCTTCTGGTCTCTCTTCCACATAGATAGCTGAGCCTTGAGGGGATGGGTATGACAAAAACATTTTGTTCAGGGCTGAGCATTCTGCCTCATTCCCTACACATCTATCTTCCAGTTGTGTCTCTGTGTTAATTACCATCTACTACATGAAGAAGCTTCTCCACCGAGGGTTGAGCAAAGTGTTTGTCTCTGGATATAGCATTATGTTCTTGGGAGTAATTTTATTGCTATATTGCTATTTAGCAGAATAGCAGTGGTAGGCTTTTCCTTTGGACCATGACCTCCTTTTCTTGGCTTCATTAACAATATAAGACATGAGTTTCATCTCATTCAGTGGGCCTTAAATCCAATCAAAAAGTGGTTGGTTGCTTCCCTAAAGTTTGGCTCATTATCCCACCAGTGGGCACATCTCCAAGGCAGGGTCATTATTATAGTTCTCAGGATTCACGGGTGGGCGAAATTGATGAACTCACTGGCACAGGAAAGATTTTCCAAACAGGACTGTGATAGTACAGGAATTAAGGTCAACAACTAATAAAATGGGACCTCATAAAGCTAAAAAGCTTCTGTTCAGCAAAGGACACCATCATTCAAGAGGCAACCCACAGAATGGAAAAAAATCTTTTCAACTGTACATCTGATAGAGGGTTAGAATATAGAATATACAAAGAACTCAAAACACTGAATATCTAGAAAATAAGCCAATTAAAAGTTGGGTATAGAACCAGAGTTCTCAAAGATGAAAAATAAATGGCTGAGAAACTTTTTTTTTTAATGTTCAACATCCTTAGTCATCAGGGAAATGAAAATTAAAATTATTTTTCAATTTCACCTTAGCCAGAGTGGCTAAGATTAATAAATGACATCAGATGCTGACAAGGATATAGGGAAAGAGAAATACTTACTCATTGCTGATAGGAATTCAAACTGGTACAGCTTCTCTGAAAATCATCACAGAGGTTCCTCAAAAAGCTAAGCATTGATCTACTGTAAACCCCAGCTATAACACTCCCGGATATATACTGAAAGAACTCTAGATCTTACTACAGAAATACTTGCTCATTTATGTTTATTGCTGCTCTATTCACAATAGGTAGAAACTGGGAACAGCTTGGCTGTCCATCAGTTGAATGGATAATGAAAATATGATGAATTTGCACAGCTATTAAGAAAAAATGAAATTTCAGGCAAACGAATGGAGCTAGAAGTACCATTCTGAATGAGGTAACTGAAACCCAAAAAAATCCACAAACATTGCATGTTTTCTCATTTATGTTGATGTTAACTTTTATGTTTTAGATATGTGTGCTTCATTTGGAATAACCAAAGAAATTAAATCAATTGTTAGGCACCAGGGGAGAAGGGGATCTTCCAAGGAAGGGGCAATAGAATATAGTGTTATACAGGAATAAAGATGAAATTAGGACAGAAATGATTAAAGAGGGTGGAGAGGAGGTACAGGGTAGAGGATAATTAACAGATAATTAGCATTAAAGACCTTTGGGAGAGTCATATGGGACCCTACTACTGTCAAAGCTTCCTAAAATATTTGTACATATATAAAAGGAACTTAAATGGAATCATCTTATAACAGGGGAGACAATAATACAACTAGGCATCATTTGCTACCAAATTAAAAACAAAACAAAACAGTACCAAGAATGGGATGCATCTTTTTGTGTTTCACAGATTCCAAACCTTACAGGATATCTCCACCATCATTGGTTACTCTCCACACCATGAAAATAAAGCCCTACTGTTGAAGACACCACTTAATGTATGGCATAGGTCATAGAGAAGTTGCACATGTTCAACGGTGTTCAACGGTGTTCTACGGGAAGCTTCACCCAGCTGCAATATCCTACTGTGTCTCACAGGACCCAGTTGTGCATAAAAGCACAAGTAAAAACTTGAAGATAAGCTTAAAGTGACTTAGGCGGTTGTGGCAAGTTCATTTTAAAACTTTCTGAGAAAATATTAATATAGAACTAAAAATTAGGATGAATTTATTTTCATGTGGAGATTTGGGGGATCGTGGGGTGGGAAGATAAAATGAAACACTCGAGAAAAGGCTTTATATCAACCAATAAACACACTTATATTGTTTTATTTAAAATCCAAACAAATATTAAAAACATTTGTTTAAAAAAAAACCCAGGGGCTGGAGAGATGGCTCAGAGGTTAAGAGCACTGACTGCTCTTCCAGAGGTCCTGGAAGAGTTCAATTCCCAGCAACCACATGGTGGCTCACAACCATCCACTATGAGATCTGGTGCCGTCTTCTGGTGTGCAGATAGACATGGAAGCAGAATGTTGTATACATAATAAATAAATAAAAATCTTTAAAAAAATAAAATAAAAAATAAAAAAAAAAAAACCAAGGAGAGTCTGGCATTTTGGAGCACACTTGTAACCCCAGCACTCAGAAGACTGAGGCTGGAGGTCACAAACTTGAGGCTAGCCTGGGCTATATAGTGAGACAGACCCTGTCTCAAAAATAAATAAATAAATAAATAAATAAGCGTATTAGTGGAACATAGCAGTAAATATAATTCCTAATCCACAGGGAGGGAATGGTATAAAGTTGTCAACTAGATGACAGGTTCTACAACTGGGGTAACTTTAAACTTAAAACTCAGTTTGGAACTGAGTTTGCTGCCAAGTACCCTGTAATTCCTGGCACTTGGGAAGCTGAGACAAGAAGATTGCTACAAGTTTCAGGCTAGCCGGGAGTTACATAGTGAGCTCAGAGCCAGCCTAGGCTACAGTGTCTCAATAAACAACAAAATGTCAGTTTAGAATGAACTGACATCTTACTGTTTACGCCTTTATGAAAATCCTCTCTGGTCTCTCCCAATAGCGATAGCAATTTCTCACTTACAATCACTGCATATTTTCCTTTACATGTATTCTAGATTCTAGGTATGTTAGACGGCACTGTGATCACAAGCACACTGATTTTAGGGATTCCCCCCACTTGGGATCCTCCTGCCTTGGCTTCCTTGGTACTGGTATTATAATTATGTGGCACCATACCAGACTTAATCTCCACCTGTAAAAATTATTAAGTGAATTTATTTATTTACTCTGTGTGTGTGTGTGTGTGTGTGTGTGTGTGTGTGTGTGTGTGTGTGTGTGAGAGAGAGAGAGAGAGAGAGAGAGAGAGAGAGAGAGAGAGAGAGAGAGTGGATTTATGGCAAGCCTGTGGAAGTCAGAGGACAAATTGCAGTGCTTGGTTCTCTCCTTCCACTTTGTGGGTCTCATTATCAAACTCAGGTCAACAGATTCGGCTGCAAGTACCATTACCCTCTGAGCCACCTTGCCAACCTAATCTTAGTTTTTTAAATTTAAAAAAGATTCAAAATTGTGGTTAATTTGCATATTTATCCATCACTATATTTTTAAATGGTTATGAAAAAAGTTTTTATGGTATATATTTTTATTGTTAAAAATTAGTGATAACTTCCAGCCAGTCATGAAAGTACACACCTATGATTTTATCAGTCAGAAGTTCAAGGGCAGCCTACATTATTTAGGAAGTTCAAGATCAGCCTCGGCAACAAAAGATTCTGTTTTGAAAAATCAAAACACAATGACAATTTCTTCCTCATTTTTGAGCATTTGGGTCTTTTACTTATGTTTTGTATCTGACAACTTGGCCTACATACAATAATAATAATTAATTTGTGAAGAGCATCTTTTTCTTTTTCCTTTTGGATTTTAATTGAAATACCTGTGGTGTTTCACCATCAAATTCAGTGTTATTGGTTAAAGACCTATTGGTTAAAGACACATGATTTTTACCCACATTAAGGAATTACCTATTTAAAGAGGTTTTTTTTTAACTATTCCTTAAAGTGACTAGAAAAGATTGGGACATATTTTTATCACAACTTAATCATATCCAATTAGATTAAAACTCTTTAGTAAGTAGTGCACAGTGTAATTTCCCTACAACATGTAATAATTGTATAATAAGTAACAGTGTGCAGGGCCAACAGAAAGTTTGCCTTCCTGCTCTTTCCCTCTTCATTCAAGCTTAAGTAATAACTCAAAATCATGCTTTTTAATATTGTGCTTATTCAATTATTTTGAGTTTCTGTCACAAATATTTTTCCCCTGTAGGTTACAATACATCAAATCTGATTAATGCAGAAAGCGCTGACAGATATTTTAGAGAGTTGATTTGTACCTCTAAATGTTTGGAATTTATGCAGTTGGTTGACAGCCAGGCTAAGGCAATAAAATACTGAGAAGTAAAAAAATGCAAGCTTGTTCTTCGTTAGCATATGCTTTTTGTATCAGCACCATAAACACACACATTTGCAAATTTCCTTCACAAGATGATGCTTTGCTGTGGGGAGCAACTTGTAATGTGGATTTCCTCAGGTTTAAAAAAAAAAGAAAAGAAAAGACCTAGTTTTCTAGGGAAGTGTATTCCAGTTACTAAGCAGTTCTCTTAACGGTATGGAAAAATGGCGCTCCCTCCCGCCTCAGGAATCACGTTGCGTTCCCCTCCTTTCCTTGCCATTTCTGAAATGCCCGAGTTCCTCCACGGCCCGGCATAGTGCAGGCCTTGTCTCTTCTGTGGACTCTCCTTTCCACAAGCGAAGTAGCTGCCTCTGCATTTAAGGCGTTGTGTATCTACTGCTTGGTAAACCGCATGAAGAATGGACAATGGACACATGAAGGTACCCTGTGAACCAGTGGCCCCGACACTAACAGCAAAACGTGGGCTCCTGTTTTCCAAACCAGCATTTTGTAATATGTAAAACATTCATTGTGTAAAGGGAAATATGTAAAAGATGAGTCAGACTAACAAAACCGTAGAGAGATTTTTTTTTTTTTTGCCTTCTAAATCCAAATGCAGATCTCGTTTTCGTTACTAAACACTCATTTTATAACTGTGTAAAAACAATAGGACTTAGAGGAAATGGACTTAAAGGAAATATTCCAAAATGTGTGTCATGCTCCGTCAGCCTCAGCCCCCATGCGCTCCCTCAAAGAGCTTCCCTTGACGCTTGAAAGGGATCCAATGCCCCACATCTGGGTTTCTAGAACCTTCTTGAAAAAAAGGATAAGAAAAACGCATGAAATGCTTGGCTGTTGTATACTGCATATTGCCTGCCTTCTGCTGCAGTGAAGCTGCACTTCCTGGACCTCTTGCGCTTTGGTGTGTATTTCATGGGAATTAAAATCACGTTCATGGGAATTAAGAGATAGTCTGACATCCATTCTAGAGTACTGTTGCTGGTCTGAGTTCCTCTAGACTCCCTCCCTTTAGCTGGGTGGACACACTATTCCAGAGAGTGGCTGTTGGGCCTCTTAATCTTAGTGAGTACCTCTTGGAGCAGGTTCCTTGCCCAGTGGGATGAATTCAGTTCAGTGAGCACTTGCCATTTGTAAGGTGAGGTCATCTGGTACTTACAATTGCTTGTCATTGAAGGAGAATTTAGTGTCTCCTGCCTCATCCTCTGCAAGACGAAATACCAAGTTGGAAGACTGAATAGGCATTTCTGCCATGGTTCCCCCTTAGGCTGTCTGTCACTCAGAGCTCTTATGTAACCGGCAGGGATGTACTTCTTCGCTGTGACATTTGGGGCCATTTGAGCATCTTAAGTTTTAGGGTTATTGTGCTTACAAAGAAGAGAGGATGTGACCAATGAAAATACTACAGGGTTCTTGATTTTTAAAGCCCTAAATGCCAGTAGCCGGTGTGATCCTTATCACTCTCTGAAGTGCTGGCAGTAAAAACAGGAGTTATAAATGCCACTTTTGATGTGTGTTTTAGTGTCTTCTACCATCCCTGGTTGTTGGAGGAAACAACCCGGCCATTAATACAGAAGCTCCTGGCCTGACCCAGCTCCTGACTGATGGATTTGCATTTGTTGGTAGCTTCTCAAACATCTGTGAAGAAAGCATCTCAGAGCTTCTTTGAAAAATCCCCAGACTTAGCATGAGCAGAAAAGTGTTGGCCCTGTCACCCTGTGAATTATACTACAAGATGAGCTTTTGAGGTCCCTATGAATCTAGCCCTAGTTTCTCAATTGTTGTATCTATTAAAGGCCACACACGAGAGTTCTTACCCAAAGAGCGGATAATGCTTTCCAGCTCAAAGGGATTAACTTCTTTACTCCATCAAGTACTTGACTGGGAACAGTTCTGTTGTAGTTGCACCCAGAGAGATGTTACTGCTAAATTCTGCCCCCATCCCAGAAAAAAATCCAAAGGATTGATGAAACAGCTCCTGTTTGGTGTTGGCTCAAGGGGCTCTCTGAAGAAGTGGGTAAATACTGTTGCTCACCTAGCGGGCTGCCCGTTGGTATTCACACTCATGGATTGAATCAGGCGTCTTGAGGCAACACCCTTGATCTGGAAGAGGGAAGAAGCTCACAGCCTTCTTTGTTTGGGCAGTTCTGAGAAGCACTTCCATAGCATGAATGTTCAGGAATATGACATTTATGTTTCAGCTAAAACTTCTGGCTCTGTCTGATGACACTATTTAGAAACACTTCTCCATAAGCTCTTCTCTTAAATTTGGACAGTCATACATAGCATTTTACCAGTAAATGCTGGAGACTTGAGTTTGAAGCAGAGATTATTTTGAGGAACTGAATTGGAATTAGCATATTGGTTTGGGCTTTAAGCAAATAGTCCTTGTGCATAGGTCATGAAGTGCATTAAGTGTTTTCATGATTTAGTGTTTATAGAGAGACTCTAAGAGGTTGTCTAAGAGATGATAGCAATGACTCCAGTGGGTTGTTCGGCCTTCCTAATTCCTTACCTCTTTATTGATTTGGCTGACCTCCTCCCCCAATAAAATCTCCCAAAGATATTTTCAATTTTCTTTTAAATTTGATTCACCTGGAAGTTCTTATTCAAATATATGCAAGAAGGGGGATTCATTTCTTTAATACAGATGGGTCAAATATGGATACTATACCTTGGAGCTCTAAAATTTCTGGGACACTGACACCTAACATTAAAACATGAGTTGGTGGCCTGGGGATAAACCAATGTTAGAGTTTTGTTTGTTTGTTTGTTTGTTTGTTTTTTAGCAACTACAAGATCTTGGTTTGATTTTTATAGCAATGTAAGCTCCACCAGTTTTTCCACTTTTGGCCTCTAAGTCCTCAACTGGACAAGGGAGCATTTTCCACCCACATTTATTGAATACTATGTGTCAGGTACTTTTCATATTACTATCAAGTGGACCTCAGAAGCCCTTATTTGATCTTCATTTTTCTGATAAGAAAAAAATGTGGCCTGAGGATATTCCAGAAAGTCCAACAGTCCCTGGGACACAGCAGCAACCAGGCTGGGATTCCTGCTGGAGTGTTTACTGGGTACATGCTGCTGCGTTCAGAGGCTCTGTAAAGACATGGATTTGGATATCCGAAAAGTGGGTCTGAATGTTAAGAAAGTGGTAGAACAAGAAAAGCAGAGAATTTGGAGTGCGTCTGTGCACATCAGAGAATGCAATCTAGTTTGGAGCTGCCTACGCTGGTTAATTTTTTGTTCACTTGACACAAGCTATGAGCATCAGGGAAGAGGGGACCTCAACTGAGAAAATGCCTCCACCAGATTGGCATATAGTCAAGTCTATTGGACATTTTCGTAATTAATGTTTGATGTGGGACACACACACACACATACACAAAACTGTAGCTAGTGTTACCCCTGGGCAGGTGGTCCTGGGTGGTGTAACAGAGCAGACTAAACAAGCCATGGGGAGCAAGCCAGCAAGCAGCATTTCTCCATTGCCTCTGCTTCAATTCTTGCCCTGGCTTCCTGTGATAATGGACTATAACTTGTAAGGCAGATCAGCTCTTCCCTCCCCAAGTTGGTCATGGTGTTTATTAAGGCAATAGAACACAAACTGGGATACTGCCTTTGCAAGAAACATGAAGCTAGCCTCCCAACGGGAGATACTTACAGGGTGAACAGTATAATCCTACATCAGAATCTTTCACTGCTCATACAAGCCAAAGGGTTAGGATTCAGTGGTCTATGTGTTGTTCTGTAGTTGCTTTCCTTTAAAAGGGGAGGAAAATAACAGTACTTACTTCCCAATGGTGGCCTAAGTATGAATGTACTATACTACCTCGTGTCAGCTCAAATGCCTTTGGGTTTTTGTTTCTACAAGTGCTAACATAAGAAGACATTCCTGCCATCTTTCCAATCACATGACTAAAAGAGGCCATTGAAAGGTAGTGAGAACAAATCAGCAGCAAGTGAGATTCTACCTCAAAACAGAGATTTGTGCATCAGAGATGCCCAGAAGTATTGTATCCTCCTGTTAACTGTATTAGTCTCTGAGCATGTCACCTCATTATCTTCTTTAAAATGTGATACTTTTAATTTTAAAAAATGTTCCCAAGACTAGAGAGATGGTTCAGCAGTTAAGAGCACTTGCAGTTCTTCCAGAAGACGACCTGAACTCCATTCTCTGCACACATATCACATGACTCACAACTGCCTATAACTCCAACTCCACTGGCATCTTTGGACACTTTCACTCATGTAAATACACTTACAGAGAGAGGGAGGCTAAAGGAAAAGGAAAAAGTGTTCCCTCCAAACAATAAATCAAAACTAAATTGTCACAAGAGGAAAATGCTGCAGGGCTTTGGTTTCTTCTATGGTTCCTGAATTCCAAGGCAAGTTATCAAGCAGAGTGTGACAGTATCCTTCCTGGCTTGGTTCTTTTATTTCGAGCAAGTCATTTAGTGGAGGTGTTTGGCTTAGAGGATTACTACAAATATTTACACCCTTAAAAGAAAACACTGTCATGGGTGTCTCACTAGTGTCTCTGCTTTAGACTTTGAATGTAGTATTTAACTCGCAGAGCTCAGAATTGTGACAGCCAGATCTTTGCACATGATCATACAAACAGCAGCACCATACTGTCTAACATTAGGGGTTTGTTCTCTCTGCATCCTCCAGGCTGGCCTCAACCTCACCATCTTCCTGCCTCAGCCTCTAAAGTGCTAGGATTACAGGCATCTGCCTAACTCATGTTCATTTTAACCAAGCTGTGTGCACAAGGGTGCCCAGGTTCTTTCAATCATCTAAGTGAGCAACATGCCAACCAATGACAGATGATGTCAGAGCATTTCGTGGCAACAGTATGGCACCTACATGAGAAGGTAAGCTCAGGAGTCCCAAGCCCCCTTTCATGTTCAGAAAGTACATTGCATCTATTAAGCTTACTATTCACAATTAACACTCATACCAGACTCATTCAGGAATTAGTATTAATAATTGCTATCAATACTGCAGGTGAACAAGGAAACTGTCTGTCATATACTTTCTCAGTAGGGCCTTTTCCTGAAGTCTCTAATGATAGAAACACATTGCTGCCTCCAAGTCACCTCAAATCAGAATAACCCTTGTTTGATAACAAAGCATCAATACCACAATAACCAACTGAGGGTGTATAGAAGGGCAAAGGTTGGAATGCTTGGAAATTTTTAATCAGAATGATTGAAGCCTGTGACTTTGCCACCTTAAGTCAGGACTTTATGGACTGGAGGAATAATGCAATCTTAAATCAAAATTCAACCAACCATGCCAATAAATTTATTTCAAACATGTTAGACTAAAAGCTGACTGCCCTCTGGTGGGCTGTTTCTAAAATATTTAGTGTCTCTTTAACTGGAATGCTTAAAATACTGCACCACGGCATGAAATTATTTCACGATGCAATTTTTGAGAATAAAATTATTCAGGAAAGGGGGAAAATGAAAATGTTAAATACTTTATATTATGTAACTTGAGTTTAACTGATTTATAATACTTATTTGATTTTCAAATCTCAATTAAAACAGGGATAAAAGAAAACCATTTTTCTGGAGGCTCATTTTCACTTTTGAAAATGTTGGCATTCTGGTAGTTTTCAGGATCTCATAACAATGGGGAAAGGTACATGCTTATTGAAGTTAAGTTCTGTTTCCTGGCACCACGTCTGTGTGATTTCATTGTCTGAAAAAATAAGTAGCATAATCCTATTCCCCATAAAATATATATTGATTCAAGAAAAAAATCTAAACATATCATATCAAAGTACAAGGGCTAAAGTGGATGTAATATAGGAAAGGCTCAGAGGATGTCGACGGATGCTCTGGCCATCCTGGGATCCGGCAGTGTCTTGTCCTCATCTGTTAGCAGTTCCTCCCTGAAATACCGGGGTGGGCTGCAATCTCAGAATGTCACCAAGTCTGTCAGTTTTCATCTGTTTCATGTGGAGTTTGCATGTTAACAGCCTCCCAGGCACCGCTGTTCCCACCGTTAGTCAGAGCTGTAGCTTTACTTCAGGATTCTGACTCGGGTCATAAATTACTTCCTTAGCACCCATGCTCCATCCTATGTGAGCAAATCTTGTGAGTAGTAGTAGAGTTCACGTTAATGTGGGTGCTTCAAACAGCTAAGATGGGAGACATAGAAAAAAATTAAAGGAATATTACTTAAAAAACTTCTCATCTCTCTGAGAAAAATGAACGTGAACACCGAGTCATTTATCTGGTGAGTTTGGTTGGTTGCCATCAACAACTTTTGAGAATCATCTTCCATGTCCCTCCTTCCTTTCTTCTTGGTGACTGTCTTAGCCAGGGCTAAGTTTTGCCTCCCAAATCCTTGAAAACTTACCAGGAAAGGGAAGTCTATGTTTGAGACAATGGAATTAAAGATTGCAATCAAATTATGAAATCGGGTTAATTCCTTGGCTGTAAATACTCAGCTTTGGGTAAACCATCACTGATGGAATGTCTGAACTGCAGGTCTACAAACGCAATCAAGTCTTTCAGAAACACTTCAGACACTCAATAGCAACTCAAAAGTGCCTGGCTACAATAGTCAAGAAAGCAACATTTTCAAATGCTACCTGGAAGCCAGCCGGGCAGAGTAAGGTAACTTGAAACAACTAGACTTTGGAAACTAATTAGCATAAGTAACGACCTTAAAATGTAAACATGTCACTTTTATGGAAATAGAGAACTAAAGAAGAGTCTATCATAGAATTACTGCTTTAAAATGGCAAATCCTCCCAAAATAAAATGTACCCCAGATTGCTGTTTTTTGATATGTTTTGTTTTTTGAAGGGTTTCTGGAACTCAGTTGGAGAGTGATAAAACACAAACCAGACAACATCAGCTAAAGTCAGCTGTCATGGTGGGTTCTTTTTTTTTTTTTTTTTTTTTTTTTTTGCTTTGTTTTGTTTTTTTGTTTTGTTTTTTTGTTTTTTTCTCTGTGTTCAATGGGAATTTAGTTGGTCTTTCATTTGAAAAAAAAATTAAGGTGTAGACCCTACCTATTTAGCATCTTTGATCACGCCATGTTTTCTGGCAGTTCCGAAATATATGGAATGGAAACTAACGCCTTGTATAAATGAGTATCCACCGAGGGAAAGGCAGCCTTCCTACCCAGCTTCAGGTAGGTAGAGACTGACACGAGCGTGCTGTGCGTCTATCTCCTTAAATACATTCCATCTTTCCATTCTGTCGGAGCTTACAGTCATGTGTGCTGTATGCGTCCAGCAAATCAATATTCTTATAGTTTTAAACGGGATTTCTCCCCTCCCCCGCCTCCGGCCCCCCTGCATTACAAATGGAACCGGTTAATCTCAGCTTTGCGATTTCAGGTCCCCAGAACTGGAGTTGGCTGCCGCGCTGCGCGTTGCCTTTTCCATCAACAGAGGGCGCTCTGCGGTTTGCCAAAGAACCGGGCTGTTTCTCGCGGCCCCAGCTGGGCAGAGTCAAGCATCCCTGCAAGCCGGGTTTGCAGTTTCCTCTAATACCAGGCAGAAGCTCTTCCAGCTGGCCAGTGTATAATGTATTGGAAATGCTACTGATCATTGAAACCACATACGTGAATGAAAGGGAACCCCATGATTTACAAAAGTTGGATGCCCGTGACATTCAAGGCTGCTACTAACCCAACCGGTTAGTATTGGAAATGATCATATGCATAGAATTGAGATGCAGGCTCAGATGCCTTCACCTTGGGAAGCCGGGGCGACAGCTTTACGTAATCTGCCCCAGCCCGGAGCGCGGGAGCGTCTTTAGTGTGCCTGGTTGCGTCCTACTTTAATATATTATAACCGTTTTATACCTAATCCCAGACAAATGAAATAATTCCTCCTGAAGTAATATGCCTGGGTCCTAATTGACACATTAGGATGGCTCCGGGAAGCGTTTTCTTTGCTGTAGGTTAGAGAGAAGATTCCAGATGCCGATGTTATTAATTTCTCGCCAGTCAAAAGCACTAAATTTCAACTGAAAACTTGAGAGAATGAAAAAATATGTACTTCAAGAAAATTAGATTTTCTCGGAGTATTTGTCCAAGATCTACATTTATGAGTGTGCAATTTATTACATGTTTCAACACAGCAAAGTAATCATAACCAGCTAACATGAAGATTGCATTCACTCTGCTCGGCTGCAAAGTTTTACAAAAAAACGCTTTAAAGCCACCGTGAAAGCCATAGCAGCAACGCCAACAGAGGCCAGAATCAACATATTTGACAGAAGTGTACGAGGCGTCGTAGCCCATTATTTCAAATGAGAATGTTCCATCTCAAGAATCGGAGTGATACCACCGATAATAGAATAAACAGGGCTGTGGAAGCCATACATCATGACAGCAGCTGCATCAAACTAGAAAATACAAATGCTGTGACATACACGTGTGTTCAGAGGCCCTCCTCGGAGAAAATGTGCTCTGTGGCCACAAAATGAAAGAAATGCCAGGTTGCTTATGTTGTGTGCATGTTTGTGTAATATCGAGGATGATGAAACAAATATTTAACAGCTAGGACAGTGCAATCCAGCTAACTCATCCCTTTGTCGTTTGCCGATTGGAAGATAAGAGCCATTCTCTTTCTTTTAGAAATATGTTTGCCAGCAGCTGTTTCAACATTTATAAAGACCATTCCCGCTGATTGCCAAATAACCATAAATTTATTTACGCATATTTTTGAGTTGGAGGCATAAAAATAATTACATGTCTGATTAAATCCACTTATGCTTTCACATCTTGCTAAATCTATAATAGATATGAATTGTTACAGTGTGCCACATCTTAGTGCATAAATAATGCCATACACAAGTAGAAACCAGCTTTGCTGCAACAGAAGACATGGCAGTCATTTACACAAACGTAGTTGGACTGTACTACGAATATCATTTATTTTAGAGATCGGTATGGATTCTGTGACATAGGACATTGGCCCCATAGAAAGCTGAAATGTCAGTGCTTATCATTAGTTCAGTTTCTTAAAATATATGAAATTCTTTCATAAATTATCTCAATAAGCATGAGGTAAGGATGATGAACTGAAAACCCTGTGCTTTTAAATGTGCAGCTAGGGAAAAATCATACATTTGCTTTCAAGTTGACTGAATGCTTTAACATGTGAGTTGCTCCCTTATTCACAACCACCTACCTCCTACCCTCTCCGCATCATTCTGTCCACCTCCACACACCACCTCTGCCTCTTGGAACCAAGGTGATTTAAATGATTATAGTATTTGGAGAAGGCTTTAACGGATGCTCAAAGTTAAGACCCACAATGCTTAGAAACACTGGTTTGATTCCACTCTCCGGCCCCTGTCATAGACATGAAATTTTGCTTTCTTTTGATTGAGACTTGGCTATAATAACTTCAATCACATGATATTTAGCTATATTTGTTATACCACAACACTTGGTAACACTTCATTTTGAGCGTTCCAGCATTATTAATTCATTGGTATTCATTGTAATAGCCTAGATCATAATGAAATCGTCTGGTATTCATGTGGATGTCATATGTATTTCCATAGGAGATCTACTGCATTTCAGTATTAATTAAACACATTCCCTAATTTTTCATAGGAAAACAGGAATATTCTGTATTTCCTAAGTCTGTATCTTTCAATGGCATATACACAAGGCTGATTATGAAGTCATACATATGACAAATGATTATTTGGATACATCTTTATGAACATGTTTTATATGCAAAACAGATAAACTAAGATAAATGTCTATGACTTTTTGTTTTTCTTTTTTTTTTTTTGATCATTAAGTAGCGTTAGTGTCAGCATTTCATGCATACACAGAAGTGATTTGCACCACATTTCTCATGTAAAGAAGGAAGCAGCCCCACTCAAACACAGATAAAAAACCACAGGCGACTTTACAGGGTGGTTTTCTTCCCCAGACTGCCTATGTCCCTGGTTGCCACTGTGCATGCAACTTATGTCACTTACTAGGACGGCCAAAAATACTAGCCCCATTTTCATCCTTAGCTGGAAACTTGAAGTGGCTTGCAGAAGAATACAAGACCATTTAAAAGAGAGATCTAGAATGTACAAACCTTCAAGCGCCTCAAGGGTTCTGAAATCACCCTTTTCAACAGGAGCTTTTGTTGTGTTCGTGAAAGTAGTCAACCCCGTTTTCTTTTCTGCTTGTAGATACTATGTGTCTCAGCCCTGTCCTACCCATCCCTTATGTTGAAGAACAATAATGATTCTAGACTCTTGCAAGAGCCTTTGAGTTGCATCTTTAAGGACCAGGGAAGAAGGGGGAGGGTGGGTTAATGGGAGTAGTAAAGGGATAAGATGAAGGGGGTTCTGTGTTAGCTTGAGGCTTTTGTTGCTGTGTATCTGGTTTGGTTTGGTGGGGAGGGGTCTCACCACTGACTTTGAAAACTGAAATCAGGCAACAGCATTAGGAAGCTACATCGTCTTATCCTGAGATTTTAAGGGGGAGCATGGCGTTACTTAACTCTTTCAGCATCTGAGGGTGTCTTAACACGGAATCTTTAAATAGCACTTACACCTCAGCATTATTGGCTCGATATTTCTCATTTGTGATATGAATGGAAAATAACTCGTTTCAAAGCTCCATCCTTGCCAGAGAAACTGTCACAGCCCTGTGCTGGACTCGCATCGGTTATAACAGCTAATTTAAAAAAAAATGCCTTTTGAATGTTTTAAATCGACCTTGGCATTGTAAGACTCCCAAACAGAGGCGTGTGCAACTGATGAAGATGTTTTTTTGTTTTTGTTTTTGTTTTTTTTTCCAGAACAAGCAGAGACGGTGCTGTGATTTTCTCCCATACCCCAGGCAGTGAGAAGAGAAAATCCAGTTCACAATTCCAAATGTCGGAGAGCAGACAGATGTGGGTTTTTCTCTTATGGTTTGTGACTCCTGTTACCTTTAACAGAACTGTTTACCAAGGCGTGGGGAGAGGAGGCAGGTTTCTGTGTTGTAGCTTGAAGAATTTTGGACTATTCTGACTCTCCTTGATACCTGGTTATTGTGGAGCAGATTAAAATGCTGCTTCCTGTGAATTCTAGGCTATTGCTGATTTCGACGCTCAAGGCAGACCTCTCATAACGCAAAAACGTTCTTCAAAGGTAGGCAACCTGTTTGTTTGTTTAGCTTTACTGTCCTTGCTCAGAGCACGGTATCTTTGTGCTGCAAGTCTGCTACAATGCCAGTGCCGCTTACCTTGATGTTGCCTGTTAAACAGTGGCAGATTCTGTTTTGCCACCAGCAGCAAACAATTTAATTAGGAACACAAAATAGCTGCCTGCTCTATTTTCCCCCTGCAAGTGGCGGCTCCTTGTCTAAGAATAAGAAACTATGGCTGTAAAAATCTCTTTCTTTGGGCTGTCTCAAAGGAAAGTTCTCAGTCCCACTCTTTTCACCTAGCTTTCCCTGCAACAATTTAGTCTTTCTTTCTAAAAAGACCTGTAGGTATGCAAGACCATTTGTAAATTATACGGTACTGGCAATATCATGAAATATCATGACTGCAGTTTACGGGCAGATGAAGGGGAATGAGTTGTAACAAGAATAAATTACACAAGATACACTGGAGGAAGAAACACTGGAGCCAGGAAAATTATTAAACTTTAGAGTGGCACTTAATGAGGACACTAAACGAAGTGACCTTCCGAATGGATGGCCACAGTAAATGGGATTCTCAGGGAACTATCTGCCATTATCTGATGAAGAGATTAGAGGCCCCAGCACCACAAGCCCAGATTAGAGAGAAACAGCTGAGTGGACATCAGCAAATTTGGTGGCTTCACCGACAAACAATGGTCCCCCAAGAACCACACTCAGTGTTTGACGTGGGATGGTGTGCTGTTGAAACTAACATCATCTGTGGTTTGGGGTAACACATTTCAAACCTCATTTTGCCTTCTCCCAAATGCAGCTGCCTCAATGAGCAAAAGCTTGCTTGCATCATCCCTTTAACTGATGCAAAGCTATGGCTGTTGATAAGAACTAGAAAGCCAGTAACATGAAATAGCTCTCTCCCTCCACCATGCTTGATCTGGGAAGTGGGGTGGTAATTTCTGATTCTTTTATAGCAACCAACTAACCAGCTGTGTCTTTTTGATCCAGGTAAAACTGGCGTGCAGGAATATACTCAAATCTGCCAGGGACAACTCAGAGTGTGTTGGCTATGCATATATTTGAGTGACTAGCACTCAAATCAATATTATCATTGACCCAGGAAGTAGTTCTCTCCTGCTCCCATCTGGCTCACTTCTCCTGCAGCTAGTCATGATAACTTGTCACTGTAGACTAGCTTTGAATGTTCCTGGAATGAATGTGTACATACACTTGCAAGAATATGTGCTGTTGTGTCAGCGTTTTTCAAACTCATCATTAGTGGCGATTGTCACCAGGTTGGGGGTAGAAAGAGTTGGGGAAATGGGCATTCTAAACACTGACCCCAAAGTGTCCAGTTGTCTCACATTCCCCCATTTCTTTTTAATCCCGTAGTGTGCTTCATGCTTGTACTTAAGAGGTGGCATGCTGGCTCTGTGATTGTTTACACGGGCAGTAACTTCAGCTTCATCGTTACCACCCAAGGGAAGCAGGTAACCCCCTCAAACTGCCACTGCCCAGATTCTAAAGAGAAAAAGTGAAATCAATAACTACTTCCAGCAGGTAAGTCCTGACAACCTGAGTTCCATCCATGAGACTCACAGAGGGGAAGGAGAGAGCTGACTCCACAAATTGTCCTTTAACCTTTATACATCCACCACAGCACCCACGCAACACACACACACACACATACTGTAATAAATAAAGAATGCAATTTAAACACAACCGTTTCATGTATTTGTCATGAGGGCTCATTGAGAAAATCCTCCTGTGGTACTCAGTACAGGTTCTACTGCCTGGATAGTTTTAGCGAACGAGACAATACTTGAGGCAGTAATGGCAACTTGTGCCTACAACCCTAGCACATGGGAGGCAGAGGCAGGAGGATCACCAGAAATCAGAAGCCACATAGTGAGTTCCCAGCCTGCCAGAGCTACACAGCAAGACCCTGTCTCAACAAACAGACAAATGGCAACAACAAGAGCATCTGGGATATCCCATCTTAGAAGACAGAAACACTATTGTGAGCAGGCATGATAGCACATGTTTGTAGTCTCAGCATTTGAAAGGCGCAGACAGAAAGAACAGGCAGGCCAGGCCAGTCAGGCAATATGAGATCCCGCTGAAGAAAACAAATACAACTGGGGCCTGGAGAGAAGATTCTATGGTTGAGTGTTGTTACTCTTGCAAAGGACCCAGGTTCAGTTCCCAGCACCCATTTTGAGTAGTTCATGTAACTCCAGCTCTAGGAGATCTGAGACTGCCTGAGTTGGCTTCCTATTGCTATGATAAAGCACCATGACCAAAAGCAACTGGGGTAGGAAAGAGTTTATTTCAACCCTCGTTGTGGAAGGAAGTCAAAGCAACTCCAAAAAGACAGCCTGAACACAGGAACTGAAGCAGAGACCATGGGTGTGCTGTTTCCTGATTTGCTCTACACAGTTCTCTCAGCCTGCTTTGTTATACAAGCCAGGATCACCTTTCTAGGCATGGCATCATCCAGAATGATGGCCCCTCTCACACCAATCACTAAGAAAATGTCCACACAGCCTTGCCTACACACCAATCTGACAGAAGGAATTCTTCATCTGTGATCCCCTTTTCCGGGGAATCTGTATGTTTCATATGTCAAGTTGGCAAGAACTAACCAGCAGAGAGGCCCTCTTCCGACCTACACAGGCAGCTGCACACACATTGGGCACAAACACATACATAGATATAAATGAAAATAAGATAAATCTTTTTTAACAAAACCATATCATGAAAAATGACAACAAAGGAAAACATTATTGTCAGAACATATTTATGTCAATTTTGCAGTTACTATGGCATCTTAGTTTATTTAGAAACAACCGCCAATAAGAACAGAAAGATTTGAGAACTGGACAAGAGAGGTTGCAGTTTCACTCTCAAACATCCTCCGTGTTTTGAAAGCTCAGGCCCCCAGATGGTAGTGTTTTGAAGACTGTGCAGCCCTTAGGAAAGAAGCCTGGCAGGTGGAGGTAGATGACTGGGGCAGGGCTCTAAACCCCTGCTTCTGGACTGCTTCCTGCTTCTGCCCGGATGGGTGGAGCTTCATCTGCTGTCATGCCTTCCCGGGTGTGGTGCAGTGCTCCCTCAAACTGTGACCCAGAATAAACCTCCTTCCTCTCTCAAGTTGCTTCTGTCGTGAGTTTTGTCTCAGCAGTGAGAAAAGCGGCTCATGTAAGAGTTTACAAGTTTTATTGTTTTTTTGTTTGTTTGTTTGATTTTAGGCAACGTAACTAGAGGAAGTCATGTAATTTGCTTAAGATCAGTGGAAATGCTGGGTAATAGTACATGTCTGTAATTCCTGCATTTGCCAAATGAATACAGGAGGATTAGGAGATTGATGTTTGCCTGGGTTAAATGACCCTGTCTCCAAAAAAATAAATCGAATAAATAAGCAAGCAAACAAACAAAATGATGACGAAACCAGTATTTCTGTTTCAGAGTACCAGGCAATTTGTTCTTTGTGTGCTGTCCAAACCCTAGGAAGACGTTTCTAAGAGTGCTGATTGAAATCACTAGAAATGCAGTTTCAAGTTGATACCCAAGGCTTACTAAGCCAGAAACTCTGGGGATGGAGTTGGCATCCTGTACTTTATTGGTGTATCTTCCAGTATAGGTGAGTTATCTGCTCACATTAGAGATGCTAAAAGTGTAGAGAAGGCACCAGGGTGTCTGCTTCCCCTGGAAGCCTATAGCAGTGCAAAGCCACAGGTCTCAGACATCCAACTCAATTCCATCCTGAATGACAAGTGTGGAGTTGGCACCAGGAAGCACTGAGATAGACCAGCCATGGATGAGAGAGTACTGAAGACTAAACACTATGCCACTCCCTTTCTCTAAAATGTGGTAGCAGATGAAGTCCTGCAATAATAAATGATTGACATCAGCACAGCCATGTCTAGGACCTAGTGCTTCAGACTAATGGAAATCACAAAGCTTCCTCTGGTCCAAGTATGGACGTTAGCGAGGACTGACTCTTAGTTAAAGCCAGTGTATGCATAGACTGTCAACTATAGCTTCTTGCTTCCAAACGACTGCAACCTCAGGCTGCTCCCCTACAGAGAGCTCCTACCAAGACTAACACCTGGCCTCTTGCACAGGAGTATATAATAAACACTCATGGTGCATCTCCATTGATGACCTTGCCCACCCTATCCCAGCTTCTCTGTACAGACGTCTGTCTGTCCTGTTTTTCATTTTCTTTTGCCCCAGCCATGTAGGTCACAGAACTGGAGTCCCTAAGTCTTAGTCTATCCCCAAGGTCTTCTCTAGCGGGGCTATGAAAACCTTCAGTTGTAACAATATTTTAAAAACCAGTGAATGAGCCCATGTGCCTGTGCTAAGTGTGACCCATGACAGAGAGTCATTTCCAACATCTCATTATAAAAATAATTAGCTCCATTTTGCCATGTCTCAACGAGCCATCCCTCACCCCAAATTCTGCCACTGCTATATATAAGAGTCAGGATAAGGTCTTAGCTGCTCGGGCTGTGTTCCCTGATACTGTGATACAGTGAGACACTGGTCCCTGTTGTCTCTGGGCTGAGTGTTACACTTGTTATCTAAACCCAGATTTAGATAACATCTAAATCTGCTCTGAAGCCAATTTTAATTTACAGGAATCAGAGAAGCTCCCAGGGTATCCACAGATCTTGAGCACTAACCTTGATAAATTTTGAAAGGAGAGATAATAACAGCTGCAAATTAGCTCAGAGGCCCTCAACCACTGGTGGGCAATAACAGCCCATTCTCTTCCACCCCAGTCTTTTCATGTATTGATACTTTTTGGAAAAATACAATGAAATGAATTTTAAAAGACAAAAATGCTGGTCACCTTTTTTTTTTTTAAAAAAAAAAAAAGGTAGGTATAAAATTATATGACAGATTGCTGCAAATTCTGTGTTTCTGTACTTCCATTGTCACAGCCCAGCCATAAACAGTTGTAGACTGATGCCGGCCTCAAAAATATGATGGGGGATGTCCTTCTGTATGTATGTTTCTCTTGTTGGTTGATGAATAAAACACTGATTGCCCAGTAGCCAGGCAGAAAGTATAGGCAGGGCTGCCAGATGAGGAGAATTCTGGGGAGAGGAGACAAAGAGATAAGAGATGCTATGTAGCAGCAGAAGCAGTAACATTACAGGTAAGCCACAGCCTCATGGCAATACATAGCTTAATAGAAATGGGTTAATAATTAAGAGTGAGCTAGCCAGTAAGAAGCCTAAGCCATCAGCCAAACAGTTTACAATTAATAAAAGCCTCTGTGTGTTTATTTGGGGCTAAATGGCTGCAGGACCAGGCAGAACAGAAACTCCATCTTCAAAAATACTCTCAGAATAGCAAAAAGAGTAGACCATCTCCTAAGGTTAAGGGATAGTCCAGATCAGTTTTAAGCTACCATAAAAAAATTGGTCAACACATTCAACAGCTCAGTGTGTCCATCCATGGGCAGGCATGGAGGTCACTGACATGCTTTCTCTGAGTCCATCCTGGCAATCTTAGTACATCTTATTTCTTGATGTACTAATAATTAATGTTAGATCCCTGGGACCGAATGCAGTCTAACATGGGGTCCCTGTTTTCAGAAGCTCATATGGCTCATCCCTGGCTTCTACATACTCTTCTACTTAGACATCTCCATCCTTCCTTGGGACTCTTTTGATGCTTGTCTCTCCCAAGCACTGTGATCTCAGGACTGTCCTGGAGTTGACAAACCCTCTCAGGCACTTCTCTCTATAGTTCCTTGAGACCCAGAGGCTTCTATGCTACTTTTTGTTGTTGTTCCAGACTGACATACACCACTGTCTTGATCTGACTCTATACTGGATGACCACAAACCTAAGGCCCATTAGGTGAGTCTGTGAGGGTGTTTCCTGGAGAGATTAACTAAGGGAGGAAACACCACCCTGCCTCCCAAGAATGGGCAGTACCTTCCAAGTGGTAGCCCAGATATAAAGTCATCATAAAGGGAAAGAGAGCTGCTTTTACCTGCCTGCCTACACTCCTGGATGGTGAATGTATCTGCTCTATTGCTGCCTCAGCCTCTTCAGCCTTTCAATAAACTGAAGACCAGAAGCTCTCCAGGAATCCTCAAGGCTTTCAGTGCCGGATTAGAACTCCTTCAATACCCAGTGTTGTGGACTGAGCATCTACAAACAGCTATTATTGTATACTCAGACTGTATAAAGTAACCTAACAAATACCCTCTGTAATATGCCTGTTGTGTGTATATCTGTCTCTCTGGAAACCCTGATTAGTATATTTGTTAAAAATTTTGTTACTAGCTTGGCTTTAATCGGGTGCTTATTTGAGAAACAGACTGAAACTTTGTTGGCTAAAATTTTTTAAGCTACCTTGCTGCTTTTATTTTAGTGTGAACTTTACTGTTCAGTCATATCTGATTCTAACACTGCCTCAGTTGGATCTTTTATAGTGTTGGATCTCTGTTGGAATTTTTAAAGCAATGAAACATAGTTTTAAAGTTATTCCTTAAATATAGATACATGGGCAAGCCCCAAAACCCTAGTGCAGTCCTAGCCTTTATTTCACTCTGCCTTTTCAGTTCAGAAAGTGAAATGGATATTTGCATTTTATTTACTACAATTGACTGTCCTATCTACAGTTGTGAAAAGGTAAACAAATAGCTTGTCATATTCATCAGATTATGTACTGTGTGTCTGTTTAAGAAGTGCAAGTGCATCTATTCCACAAGGTACTTAGCCATCCTGGCAGAGGTAAGCATACAATAAAGGGCTGTAATCATTCGTGCCCTACTTCAGAAAAGGAAGCATCAAGTCAGCACTGCAGGATTAGGCATGGGTTTCTTTCTTTTTAAAAGCAGAAAAGAAAATAAACACTCAACTATAGAGACAATTTGTACAGAGGATCATTTGGTAAGCCAGCTAGAGAAAACCAAAACATTATCTCTCTCATCAGTTGAAGTTGCATTAAATTCCAAAGCCTTTGGGTTTTATATATTTATTCTGTTTTGAATAAATTCACATAGGATTTCTCCAATATAAAATGCCCCACCCTCCAAGCAAGCTCACTAAGAAATCAGGAAATTTCAACACCTAGAAAGTCTAAACTTACCAGATACACAGAGTTCCTTCTTCCCCCATGTTATATAAGCAGTAAAGGGCTGCTGAGAGGAGAGTCTCCATTTTGTTTAGCTCTCTGCAAGATGCTGAGAGAACTCCAGGTTCCAGCTTTCATGAGTCATCACCCATGCTGGGATGAGCATCTGATGATGATGCTTTGTTTAGTTCCTGCTCCTGTGGGTAATCCCTCACCCTCACCCCTGTGAGTAAGCTTCACCCTCACTCCTGTGGGTAACCCCTCACTCATACTCCTGTGAGTAACCCCTCACCCATACTCCTGTTTGTAACCCGTCATTGGTTAACCATGCTGGTCTTTCGTGGAGTGTTAATTTGGTCTGTCATCATTTCCTCATCTGATCATCTGAGGTGAGCAGACATTTTTTCATGTATCTTCAAGGTTAGTGTCATACAATAGAATGAAAAAAATCTAAAGTCTCCTTTAAATGGTGAGAAGGTGGGAGAAATATAGGTAAAGACAAGTCAGAGAGAACAAGACTTACAAACAAGAAAGGCGGGCAGAAAACTTCAAATTTTCTTTCCTCTTTTTTTTTTTTTTGTTTTCTTCCCTTATGTATAAATCCTTTATGTATGAAATTTGGAAATTCCTTTTTTTTGATGAGTAGTGAAATTTTATACATAATCTCAGCAATGCAACTTAACTAGGTTTTATCTAAGAATAGTTTTATTTTTAAAACTTTTGAGATGACTGAGTTGGACAAAGTGAAACTTTCGCCGTCTTATCTATTATCCAGGAACGTCTTTAACCTTAAATTTTGGTGAAGATCAATTTTGGTGGGAGACTCTGTGGTGAGAGTGTGAAGGGTTTCGCACACTGATGGTGGCAGTGGATTTTGGCATAACTTCTATGAACAGCAACATGTGGTAACTGTCAAGATTAAAAAGGCACATAACCTTTGGCCTAGCAAGTCCTTCTCTAAGAAGGGCGTAAGTTAACTTTTTAAACTCAAGCTAACTTTTTTACCTTTAAAATATTAAATTTCTTGCATGTGTAAAAATGTATATTACTATGATACTCAATGAGGTGTCATTTGTCAATGTGTGAGTGACTGACTTTTGTTTTATCTATATAGTAGAATATTACTGATGCAGTTGTCCTTCTGTGTATATGTTTCTCTTATTGGTTAATGAATAAAACACTATTGGCCAATAAGGCAGGAAGATAGGCGGGACTAGGAGAAGAGGAGAATTCTGGGAAGTAGAGGCAGGGAGGAGTTGTCACAAGGAGGCAGGGAAGATAGGATGCACCAGACCCCTCTCTGGTAAGATCAGACCATGTGAAAATGCTTAGATTAATAGAAATGGGTTAATAATTAAGACAGAGCTAGCCAATAAGAAGCCCTAGTCATCGGCCAACAACTTTATAACTAATATAGTGTCCCCATGTTTATTTGGGGCTCAAGGACCATGGGACCAGCCTGGACAAAGAACCTCTCATTACATACTATGCAGCTATTAAACTCAGTATGTATTGGTGTCAGATAATCCTAAAAGAGACATTCAGAATAGATCGTGTCTGTATCAGTTTCATATATTATACCTCTAAAATACTATAGAAAGAGCTGATACACTATGAATGAATGAAGACCTCAAGGTTGGAGGGAAATTGTCACCATATTCCTTTTGGTGGCCTTCTAAATTTTGTGTTCTTAGAATCTATTTACTATTCAAAATAAATTTTTTAAAAGTAAATCCCATAGGAATCTCATATGAGAAATAAGCCTGGAACAAATAGGGTTAGTTCAGTTTCTCTCAATTGTTTTATCAACCCAAGAACCAGAAGTCTAAATTACTTGTTTCTGAATGTAAGCTTATCACAGGTTGTGGCTGGAAAGACGGCTCAGTGATTAAGAGCACTCATTGCTCTTCCAGAGAACCTGAGTTTGGTTCTCAGAACCCACAGTTGCATATAACTCCAGTTCCAAGGGAACTGAGGGTATTGAACTCATGGGGTCCACATAGAAGCACCCAGGCACAATTAATTAATTAATTAATTAAATTTTTGGTTTTTCAAGACAGGGTAAATAAAATTTTTAAGTACTTTAGCCTGGCATGGTGGCACATGCTTTTAACCCCAGGAATGGGGAAACAAAGGCTGGTGAATCTATTTGACTTTGAGGCTAGCCTGGTCTACATAGAGTTTCAGGCTTGTCAGGGATATAAAATGAGACTATCAAAAAACATCAAACAAACAACAGCAAGAGAACAACTTACTACAGTTTGAATTTACTAAAATGATTGGGACCAGAAGTGGTTTGGGTTTCAGATTTTGAGATATTTGTATATACAGAAGGAGATGTCCTGGGGATCAGATCCAAGTCAAAACACAAAACAGTCATGCATGTTTTATATACACCTTTTACACAGAGCTTAAAGGTCATTTTGTAAAATATTTATTACGAAGCCTGAATTGTGCTTTCTGCCCATCCTATGGGCAGAATTTCCACTCCTGACACCATGTTAACACTCAAAATATTTTGAATTTGGGAGCATTTCTGATTTGTACTTTTTAGAATAAGCATGCTCAGTCTGTATATAAAAAAGGCAAAAATATTATCATCCAGGGCCACACAAACTCAAGGACAGAAGGCCACTGCTTTTTAGCCACAAATATAAAAGAAAAACTATAAAAACAAAACATAGCCATTTTTTCCCTTTTTCCACATTTAGTAAGTTGAAAGCACGTCAGTAAAGTTAGATAAAGGAAGGCTTGTAGCCATCGTTAAATGTCTTCACTATAAGATTTATTGCCATAATTGTGACAGAGCAAATGATTTTTTTTTCCTGGAAGCAAAAATAGTTTTAAAAAGAAACTAGGTATTTTTTTTCTTTTCCCAGCAAAGTGTAGATACCCCAAAATTACATGGTGTCACAGAGCATGCCATAGTTAGGAAAAAATGATGCCCTGCCTTTTCAGTCTTATTAAGAAAATTACACACTTAACTCTTTGTGCCTTTGAAGGATGCCTCTGTCTGATGAACTTTGTTATTAGAACAGCATTCAGCTGGAAATTGTGTATTTAAACCAACTCATTTCAGAGTTAGCAAAGCAAGTTCTAAAATAAAGCACAAATGTCATAGCAATAGGTACACACTCTGCAACAGGAGCTGAGTACTCCCAAGAATTTAAAGACTTTTTTTTGTTAGGTTTATGTATTTTGTTTTATGGGTATGAATATTTTGTACATTTGTTTGTATGCATGTTTATCACACACATGCCTGGTGCCCTCACTGGCCAGAAAAGGGTGTTGGATTCCCTGGAACTGGAGTTATGAGTAGTTAGTTGTGAGCCACCATGTACATGCTGGAAATTGAACCTGGGTCTGCTGCAAGAGCAGCAAATGCAAAGTCTTAGCCATCTCTCCAGCTCCCACATTCTAAAACTTTTCATGGAGTGTGTGGCAGAGGAAAGAACAAGCAAGGCAAATGGCTTCTACTAGATCCATGGTTCTCAACCTTTCTAACGCTGTGACGCTTTAATACAGTTCCTCATGCTGTGGTGACCCCAACCATAACATTGTGTTTATTGATACTTCATAACTGTGATTTTGCTACCGTTACGAATCATTCTGTAAATATTTTTGGAGATAGATAAGGGGTTGCAGCCCACAGGTTGAGAGCCACTGTACTAGACGCTTGACATCTGGGTCATACATGTATTACCACCAGTGGAAAACATGCCATTTTCTGCGTTACCATCTTGCATACCTGAGAGGTTCCTACCACCCATGTACTCGAAGTCTCTTCTTTTTCTTTTTCCTTTCTTATTCTTTTCTTAGCCACTCTTTGTGTCTCCATCTTCTGGTCTCATTACTAGGTGTTGGGGAATAAAAGTGCCAATAGGATACAGTTTCTCCCTTTCAAGACTTCGGAGGTTTGCAGAAGGAAGGTTGGAGGGTGGTAAACACAGGAAAACATCAAAGCAATGACATATACTAAGTGTGATAAAAGAAAAAAAACAAGTCCCTTGCAGTCCATATGGATGCTGTGTAATTTAGCCTGAAGTGTGTCTGGTTTGTGTGTCTAGGGGAGATAGATTGCAGAGAATCGATACAAATTTTCAGGGAAAAAATTGTAGCTCCATGGTGGTGTTCGCCTGCCATGCGGAAGTTCCGTCTTCAGCAGAAGGAAGATAATATGGAAAGGAGAAAGAAGGGGGGAGGAGGGAAGGAGGAACGGATGAGGGCAGGGAGGGAGGGAAAGGGACGGAGGAAGGAGGGCTGACTGGTGGCAATCATTGATTCATAGAGTCTCTCCCTCCATCCCTCCCTCCTCTCTCTGTCTCTGTCTCTCTCTCTCTCTCTCTCTCTCTCTCTCTCTCTCTCTCTCTCTCTCTCGGTTCTTTCATGTACATGTGTTCAATGGGGCTTGAGCAACACCAACAAAATTCCAGAACACAACAATAAACTGATATGGAAATGGGACGTACCCAGGTGATGGTTGGGGATGGAGGTCAGTCAGCTTCATAATGCTGCTACTCACATGTGCAATTAAAGGTGGGAGAGACAGGAAAGATGTGTCAGAGAGAGAAACAGGGTCCACACAGGAGATTCCCAGCACCTCAAATGTGGGAGTACAACGGATTTTGAGCATACTCAGAAGCAACCGTGGAGCCTGCTTACACCAGAAGGGTACACTGCACAGTTTCAGGCGCTAGCTACAGGATGCATGATGTAACAGATAGCCAGGGTGAGGAATTGAGATCGTGGTGGTAATCAGGTTTTCTCAGAGCTGGAAGTCATGCCAAGGCTGCATCTGACAAGCACAGTTCACGGAAACATCGACAGTCTTCAGGGGCACAGAGTTAGAAGTCTTGACCGTGAAGCCACAGATAGTTGCCTTTTCTCTTTGGAAATACTCCCCAAATATGGATATTCTTTTCAAAATAAAATACATAGAATAGACAATTAAAATTAATTATTAATACCTCATAGAGTAAAAGCAACACCACAAAACCAGTAACTGTATGAAAGTAAAGCAACCGTGATAGGTAGGGCAAACTGTCAGTCAGTCTTTCAGCACTGTGGCAAAATACCTGGGCAAAGGAAGAAAGAGCAGTGCCCCCAGCTGTGGTCAGAAGTGTGACCCCATGGTCACCTGCCTTCTTTGCATCTGGCCCTATGTGTGGGCTGGTAGAACATGGGGTGTGGGGGGCGGGCAGGGAGAGGGCTCATATGAACAAAGTAGACAGGAGGTACAGAGATAGGCAGGATCAGAAACAGGGATGCTCCTCCCAAGCATACCTCCAGACAGGCTCCACAGTCCATAGTGACATCAAGAAGCTGACCCATCAATGGCTTAAGTCAGAGCCACCACACAGTCAACCACCTTCCAGTGGTTAGACAAGCCAACTGAGGACCAAGCCTTCAACATATGTATGGTCCTTGTAGGGGACTGTGTATATCCACACTGTATGGACAGGATAAAGTGACTTCAAGTAATTTATTAACTTTTTTTTTTCTTTCAATGACATTACATTTGCATTTCTTGTATCACCATGGCCACCTTCCGTTTCTAGAACTCTCACTGGCTTCCCCAATTGAAACCATAGCCATTAAGAATAACTTTCCACTTGTCTCTGCCGCCCCAGTAGCCACCATTCAGCCTTCGGTCTCTGAGGTCTCTCCTGACAGCAGGGAATTTTTTGTTTTCTTTTATTAGTTTTGGAGTGAAGTTTCTAAACTGCCTTCATTTTTGTGCTCCACTGAGAACCCACACATATGTTCATGACTAGATTTAGACTGAGCAGATGAAATCTAAGGGCTCAACTATTTCTCCGTCTTAAAGTTTGGGCCACGGAAAAGAGGCAGGTAATTAAATTTCAAACTTAACAACTTCATATAACTTAGTTCCTGGGTGGAATATCTGTGTGGCCCTTTGAAGAATAGAAACCCCTTCTTGCTGGCTACAGAAACCTCTGGAATCCATTTTTGATGTCTAGTTTTTCTTTCTCCAGGAAGGATAAAGTGGCCACTTATTAAATATGTGGGTACTAACCTTACTCTCAGGAAGTAAAGGGTTCATGATAGTACTCAAAGAAACAGTTTCACAGCCATTTCCTTTACAACACAAACTAAGTGGCTTCGAGACTTTACTGCCTCCAGCCAAACGACATTGCTACAATTATGTTACAACCTGAGTCTGAACAACAAAATGCCCAAATACTAAGGAAATGGAGGTTTTAATCTGTTGATTGTATGTGCTTTCAATCTTCCTGGTTTTTCTTTTTTTATGCAAGAGTTACCTGCTTGTGTTATTAATTCAGTTCAGTTAAGCAGAAAGAAATTCTCTCGAATAGTTGTTGCTATTATTCTAATTAGTGTTTAGCCTCTGCATCATTGGGGGAAAAAGTCTTTTGATGTATTTCTTGTGGTTGAAAAATAATGCATGTAAATTATTTCAAGTACAGATATTTTTAAGTAGAAAATTTAGGAATTATTCATAAAACGTTACCACCAAGGGATAATGAATGCTGATTTTGTGGCATTTTCTTATAAATATATATTAAATATGCACATGGTATCCCTCTCTTTGTACTAAAATGTATCACATTTTTCCAAGCCACCCATTGTTTTTAGAAGTAAAAAATTAGCTACAATAATATTCCATAATGTGGTTCGTACTTAATTATTTTCCCATTTCTCCCATCTTAGAGGATTACCAATAGGGAGAGGCATTTTGCCCTGATTGTTCAGAGCTAAATCCCAGCGTCTTCCCTGCCTTGCTTTGATCATGATTCCAGGCCTGTCTATAAATTGTGCAACATCCACAATGCTAAACCACAAAACAGGATGGCTATCACTTCAGAGAGCCATTTGAGGAACCACCATGAGTGTGTGCTCATCAGCTTTTTGTTGGTTGCTATGGTGATGATGAAATTGAAAGGGAAGGAAGGGAAGGAAGAAAGGCCTGTCCTGGTTTACTGTCTCACAGGTTTAGATCCGTGGTCACTTTGGGTCTGTGGTAGCTTGGTATGTCACATCACAAGCATATGGCAGAGGAGGCTGCTCACCTCAGGGTGACAGATGAAAAGAGGATGTGCCCAATGTCCCCAACCAGGGTATGTCCCCAGTGCCCAAAGTCCACCTACCAGAGCCCACCCATTAAAGAACTCCTGTGACTTAGAGCTGAGGGTGTGAGCACTGCCCTTGCACCAGATAGTGTTCGGTTATTATGTTGTTTATAGCCAACATCAAAGCAATTTTGCAGGCTTTTCTTTCATAGTTTTCTTATTTAGCATATCTATATTGCCACATGTATCTCAGATTGATTTTTTCCCTATGTTTGTCTTGCGTTCAGGAGAAGCGCAGTTTTTCCATTTGCTAAGATTAGGAAGAAATTGTCCTTGATGTTCCTCATGCTTGGGACTCTCAGGGTCTCAGAAGTCCTGATTTGTGACCAAGGGCATGGGCAAACAACCAAACCAAAGGAAATTCAAGTCTAGAGACAGTCGGGGTATCATCATTGACACCCTTCCTGGGGTCCTTCATGAACTATGCTATCGTCAGTTTTTGTTATACAAAAGAAGTCATGTGATTTGCCACTTGGCAGCTGTAAGTTAGTGAGCATGTTCTCTGTTCCTGGTCACCGTTAGAACGGCACCTTAACAGGATGTCCAGCCAGGAGAGTAGGGATGACACTCCCTTGTGAAAGTGTGAGAGCCTGGCAAAATCCAGGTGACTCAAATAAAAGGCATGCAAATGTATTCTGTCTGTGTAAGGAGGCTGCTTAAGAGGCATAGCACTACTCATGAGCAGAATGAAGATTCTGAAAAACCAAGCCAAGCCTGGGCTTCTGGCTTAGTGGCCTCATGCTAGAATACTTTCTTAGCAGGCACGCATGAGGCCCTGGGCATAATCATCTTCACTATTAGAAATGTTATGGCTACTTTAATACACAAATGAAGGTCTAAATCCCAAGGTTCTGTTTCTAGACCCTGGGTGGAATAAAAAACTTTAGGAAGAAACCTTGAGCACAGGCATATTGTCATTCTCCACAGTAGCCATGACACTGTCTTGATAAAGCTTACAAAAGGCTTTGCATTGAGGGCTGCTGTTCTTCACTTGGTGCCAAATCAAAACAAAACCACCACTACAACAAAACCCATTGCTTAATGATACTCAAAACAAATGGATGGCTTGATTATTAAATGCCAATGTCAAAACTTGGGAATCATGATTTTAAGCATGGCCATGTCAAGTCCCCAGTGCCTCAGCCCCATGGGGATGATACAGCCTTCTTCTGGACCAAGTACAGATGTTATGGATGATGATCTTTTATCTAAAGCCAGTGTGCACAGAAAATATCTACCACAGCTTCCTCCGCCCTGGTGTTTATAGCCCGAGACATCCCCCTGCAGAGACCTCCTACACAGATTAGCCAAACCAGCCTCCTCATTTGGCCATATATAATGAGCCAACCTCCTCCATTTAAATGTATTTTTACAAATTTGAAAAATAAAGGAGTTTCTGTGCTGTTTCTGGTGCTGAGCGGGGAGGGGTCTGATACAGCCTAGAGCTCCCAGACCCACAATCACTGAGTCACAAGGGTGTATTTCAACATCAGCAGCCCCACCTCCTATGTGTGAGGCTTACTATCATGAACAAGAAGACACAAAAGGGAGAAATTTCTTCTTACCTTAGCAGGGCTCAAAAGGTCCGGCTGCAGACATCAGCTTACAATGTTTGCAAAGGAAGTATCAACCTCTGAGAAGATCCCAAAGAGTAGAATATCACCAAGAAAGAAGGAAAAGATGAAATAAGAACCTAGCAAGAAGGCAGCCTGGGGGACACATGGGCTCTAACACTGGAAATCTACATTTCTAAAGGGAACTCTTCTTTCATGTGTGTATCAAACCAGATAGAAGTAATTTTTAATGATAGCTTAATTTTTACTTCTACATACATGTATGAGTGTTTTGCCTGCATGTGTGCCTGTGCACCACACATCTGCCTGATGCCCACAGAGGGTCCCCACGTCCCACTGGGACTGGTGTCATAGATGGGCACTGGAAATAGATCCCTGGTCTGTTGAAGGAGCAGCCCGTACTGCTGAGCCATCTCTCCAGCACAAATGGAAGTGATTTTAACAAGGCAGAATCTCTCAAAATATAAGACAGAGGAGTGCTTCAACAAATGCCAGTCACCATGGGAAGCTGTCTTTTCTGGTCTATAGTCAGGGCCAGCTGGCTGGCCCATGGTTCATACCTGAGATGGGGAGTGTGGATTGAGAAAGGCTAGCTAAAGATGTCAAAGGAAAGATAGAGACACAGGGATAAAATCAGAAGGGCAGATTCAGTATTCAGTCAATACTGAATGTCACAAGTTTTTTGTTTGTTTGTTTGTTTGTTTGTTTGTTTGTTTTTGTTTATCAGGGTTTTTCTGTGGCTTTGGAGGCTGTCCTGGAACTAGCTCTTGTAGACCAGGCTGGTCTCAAACTCACTGCCCAGCAATGCCACGAGTTCTTAAAACCTTAACTGAAAGGGGGACCATGGTATCGTGTATATGGAACAAACAGACATTTCTTCCTAATTCTCCAAGGATTTGGTAACCACGCCTTATATTTAATTTCTCATTATCTGGCCTTGAGGGTCAGGAGTAACCAACCACACCTTATACCAAGTCTGTTGTTATTTAGATAAGACACCCAAGGCCAAGATCAAACATCCTACCGCAGACACACTTTTGACCTTTAGGTCTAATGTCATACTAAGGACAGTTTTGAACTCTCTGGAGTGGAGCCATCTTTATAAACCTTGACAAATCTCAGGTCCAGCTCCAGGTCCTAATACTGCCTGAACAGTACTCAGAGACAGATAACCCCATTCCCATTATTTCTCCATGCTGCAAACGGTGGATGATTATTTTGTGAATCTGTTCTACTTGATG
This sequence comes from Cricetulus griseus, assembly GCF_003668045.3. NCBI lineage: Eukaryota > Metazoa > Chordata > Mammalia > Rodentia > Cricetidae > Cricetulus > Cricetulus griseus. The sequence goes on from NC_048598.1 coordinate 192,473,582, forward strand.
TTGCAGGCACAAGCAACAAAGGGCTAACTGTCATGCAGGTTTGACTGAGTGATGTCAGTTTTCACATTCTCACCAGACAAGAAGCTTCCAGAAGAGTCATTTCCTCCCACTTGGGGTCGTCTAATTACAACAAGCATCAAGGAAATTAAATGTGCCATGTGCTGGCAAAACCAGATAAGCGGGTGATTCTTTTCTTGATGTCTCTGGACTTAAAATAATAGATAATATTGAATGCTTATGGACTTTGGTGGGAACATTAGGGCACAGGGCTGGAGAAAATGCATTCTGATAAGAATGACTTCAGTTCCTGATCAGGATTCCCCTCATAGGACCATTATGATGATTAAGTCTTGCCTACCTGGAGGGACAAGGGGCTGGCACTGAGTTCTGGAAGGGATATTTTGTAAGTAGGGATGAAGGGATGAAGTTCACAGAAGGGGTGAGAACAGAGGCTTACATCCCTGAGTACCTGGCTCTGCCCGTATGTAATTGTAGAGACATCACCTGCTCTCAGAGCTTTCTCCATATACAGGTCTTACACTGTGAACTCTATAGTACTTCTTCATTAGACGCTAGTAAGACCTACAAAATAACTAAAAATAGGAAGTCCAAATAAATATGGATCATGCTGTCAGGTTCAGATCCTACATCCACCAATTGTCTATTAGATGTTTGGCATTGGACAAGCTGCTTAGTCTCTCTGAACATCAGTTTTTACAGCTGTAAGAAGGGTGCCTGGACTAACTCAGAGATAGCTACCAAGACAGTGCCTGTCAAGTAGTGGCCACTCAACAAAGGACAACTGTCATCTTGGGGTGTGACACAGTGAGGGTTGCTCCAGACAAGTGAACTAAATATGACCAAGTTGACGAATGGTTTGATTATGTGGTTACCACATTCCCCTTTGCTATTGTTGCTTCCGTCTTCTGTCCAGTCACTATGGCAATCATACTCAAAACAACCTAGTGTGGAATGATTTGACTGGAGGAGAGACAGGTGTAGAGTGAGAAGACAGTAGACAAATGAACCCCTGAATCACTGCAGAATGCTTAATGGGTGGCTTGGATAAGTACGCACTGAAATCCATTTTCCTGCGAAATGAGATCTCTACAACCATGATTTTCTCGGCTGTAATTGGTATGACCCATCATGAGTTGACGATAATCTTCTGAGCACATTTTCAGATGGCACTTTGTACCTATAGCTAGCGCTCCGAGCACACAGGCACATATGCACGGGGCATGGAAAGTTTCCTTCTGTTGTGAGTTCCCATACACTTATGATAAATTCTGCCCTCCATTCTGCATGACATTGCTGGCAGAAGGACACAGTTGCTAGATAAGTGTTTGAGGCACTAACAGCAGCCCTTGGATCCCAACATTGATTTGCTGGTTTTCTGCCACCTTCTATAAAGTAAAGATCCTGTTCCTTGGCATTCCTGATAGAAAAATCTTCAAAGAGGGAGTTGGTTAAAAATGAACATTCTAGTAAAAAAAAAAAAAAAAAATACTTGCTATTCCTCTGTCACTGCCCAAGACGGGAAGACGCAGAGTCAATTTAGTGGCTTCGATTGTAACTGACTTTGGAAGAAATAATATACTCAGGTCTCTTTAGATGCATATTGCATAGGGAGCTGGCACTAGGGCTGTGATTTTGCAGATTGCAACCTGGTCAGACTTCCAAACACAGGCTACTTAGCCTTCAAAGAGGGGAGAGGCAAGGCTCTGCATCTTGGTGGCCTTTAAGGACTTCCCAGTTCATTTCTGTAATATATGTGGGAGGTTTCCATTTCCCTAATTTTCTTGTCACACTTGATGTCCAGAACAGGTATGAAAGAGCACAGCTAAATGGCAAGCAAGTCTGGCTGCTGCCTTCTCTGAGGAGGGAGATTCCATAGTACAAGGACAGCCTCTTGTCTCCCGTGTCACTGCCAGATGCATCAAATGGAAGTTAGAAGCTTTCTTCCAGAAAGCAGCATCCTTGAAGTCATGAGCTGATAGGGAGGAAATCCAGTGTCTGAGTGAAGTGACTGAGGGGACAGTGAACACAAGTGTCTTCCTCTATAGCTTTGTGCAGAGTGGGCTTTTGATGATCCTTAACAGTAGCACCTAACAGTTAGCACCAAGTGTGTTCAGTTAATATGAACATTAAATTGAAAAAGTTTGTATGTCTAATTTATTTATAAATTAGTTCACTAAGCATTTGTTTAGCATCTGGTATGGACCAGGAACTATCTAGGTGATCCATTGATTACAAACAAAACAAAAACCAGCTGGGTGTGGTGGCATAGCCCTGTAAACTTGAAGCAGGAGAGTTGCAAGTTCAGGACCTACCTGAGCTGTAGCCTGAGTTCAAGATCAGCCTGAGCAACTTAGTGAGACAGGGTTCTGAAATAAGTACAAACACCCAAACCAAAGGGATGGGATGTCTTTACTGGTTGGATGCTTACACAACGTGTGGGTGGCCCTGGATTTGATCCTCAGTACCACCTGTATCACAAGGCCTATAGAATGCAGTCAGGGATGGTAAATCAATTACACTCTTGGTGCTGGGAAGCAGGAGAATGCTATGATAGTGTAAGTGTAAAGTGTAGGCATTTAGCATTGTCTAGAGAACGACAGAAGGTTATTCAAAAAAACCGAGACCACAGCAGAAATCTAAAGTGTATACTGTAATTATTTAGGTAAACAGGGGAGAGGAGGAAAATTGTGGGCAGAGAGAGACACACTACAAGAGCCTCAGTGACTGTCTTAAACCATAGGTAGAAATGAACCCTGTACATACTCTATATAACACGTATACATACTTTACATGCAATACCGGGAAAATCAATCTATTATCTGAGACGGTGCTATGTGACTGGTGGGTAGATTGCATAGGCAACATGAATGAATGGGAAAGTGAGAATAGTCATGTTCCAAGTGCCAAAGCAGAATAGCACTCAATTCAAAATGTGCTAAGTTCTGACTCTCTGGAATCTTCCGTGTAATGCTTTCAGACTGCAGCTATGTGTAGCTAAAAGCATGCAAAGAAAGTCTTCGCTAAAGGGAACTACTGTATGTACACATGCTTTGTGAGAGGATCCTCACATTTGAGGGCCTGAAGGGGATAGGAAGCAGAGTGGGCAGCATGGGGAATGTGGCTAGCAGAGCAGGTCTGGATCCTTCTGGCTTCTTAGGCCATTTTAATTGTCTTGTTTGCCTCGAGATTAACAGGAAGACTTGAAATAGTTTGATGGTGCTGTAAACCAGCCAAGATGCTTTCACACTCTCATCCCACACAGCACAGTTTCCAGGAAGCAGGGCTAGATTCTGGGTGTCCCCTTCAGGGGCTGCAGCTGTGGTGCTTGTAGTCACAGTACTCTCTGCTGTGACTCAACAGGCATTCAGAACCCTTGGGGGGTTGGGGGGGCTGGGCTTGTTCATATCCTGTCAGGTCTCTGATCGCAGACAGGCTGGTCTTTAAATAGAGACTCAAAGGACATACTTAAAACCGAAAGTGTGCAAAGGGCGCTGGAAGGGGTTAAGTGATAGGTACAGCAGTTGTTTGCCTTCTTATCTTTAACCAATAAATGAAACACCCCTTTCCTGCTTTCCTAGAAGTGTGTGTGTGTGTGTGTGTGTGTGTGTGTGTGTGTGTGTGTGGTGTGTATGTGGTGTGTGTGTGTGTGTGTGTGTGTGTGTGTGTGGTATTTGTATGTGATGTTTATGTGTAGTGTGTTGTGTGTGTTGTGTTGTGTGTGTGTGTGGTGTGTAGTGTGTTTGTGTGTGATGTGTATGTGTGGTATGTGTGGTGTGCGTATATATGTTTAAGAAAAAAATTCCAACGCAAGGAGACCATGGAGGTCCCACAACTAGTTACCTTATTTCTTTGGTACCATTAAGAAAGAGGTCAGACAAATATCAGATCTAGAAAAAGGCAGATTTCATGCCTTACACTAGGCAGTACCCAATTGATGGTTCTTCCAAACAAGTCATACTCATTGTATAAAATGCAGAAAATCTGTACAATCAGCCAAAAACTTCTAATTCTGCTAATGGCTATTTTTTCCTCTTCCAGGGAAGTTTGGAAATTTAACACAGCCATATTAGTAAGTGATTGGCATGTTCATCTTTCATAGGAAACCCACTCCCCTTTTACAATGGAAACTGACCTGGAGGCAAGTGGAGATGGAGGCAGCTGCTTCCCCGGAGATGTTTTCCTAGGAAGCCTCCTGGGCTCACAGCAGCCTTGGCTTCCAGCTTTCAATGGCATTATTGCCTTCCAAGCTGTCAGTGATTTTAAGTGACAATGAGGATAAATTAAGTGTATGTAGTCACAAGGAAAGGTGAGTCGATGTCCTTGGGACTGTTGAAGACGAAAAAGAGCTCCCCAGACAGAAAGTGGGTGTTTCCGACCTCTACTTCCGGACTATTAAAACAGTACAGATACATTATTTTCACAGTTCAAGAAGCCACAGGTCCCAGGCCCAGGGTTCTGTAGGCTTGACTCCTCCTGAGGAAGGAGATGAGAATCTGCCTGATGCTGTTCCCTTCTTTCTGGTGGTCCCCATCAGGCGTGGTTTATAGAAGCACCACTCTGTTGTAACATAATATTCTCTCTGTATGACCCCTTGTGTTTCTCTATTGAAATGTCCCTCCCCTTTCTCTGATCTGATCAGTCATTGGCTTTATATTTGCTCTAATTCACTATGCTGTCATTTCATTGTGAAGACCCTATTTGTAAATGTGACCACATTCACAAGTTTTAACTGTGTAATATATATATATATGAATCCCCCATTGCATTGGTGCGTTGTGTGAGCAAGGCCTTCATTTTGGCTACGTAGTCTCACAGAATCTCCTTTTCCTCCAAAGGATCCCTTTCTCCATTGTGGCTGATTTCATAATAGTTATAAAGGCTTGAGCACTTATTACAGTAATTTTTACATGTTAATTTAATGTTATATGTATTACATATTTAAGTGTGCAAGTTTAAGTGGCCGCATTTGGAGATCTGAAGATACCCTGAGTGTTGGTTCCTCCACTTGCATGGGACTATCCGGAGCGATAGGAGGGCTAAGATTACACATGTGGGCCATAATGCCCAGCTTTACATGGGTTCCGGGATCCAATTTCAGGTTCTCGTGCCTACATGGCAAGCACTTTTTACCTTCTGTAACATCTCTCCAGCCCCTACAGAGTGAACTTCTTCATAAAGAGGTCTTCCCCACTCGCTGCCAACAAGCATGGAGGAAAAGTAGCTAGCATACCTCTGGCCCACTGCGGCAAAGTGGGTCTCAGGATGAACCTGAATAACAGAGTATTGGAGAAGACTGGGACAGCTTTACAATACATGTTCTCTACTTTCTGGTTGGTCCATGGCAGAGACTTAAAGTCAACTTGGGGCCCTTTCTCCTTATAAATAGTGACATGTCAAAGAGAATGACTGCAATAAAATTCTTTAAACACAGTCTCTGTGGGTTCCTTTTCTTTCCCCAGCAGGGAACAGGAAAATGGCATCCTGTTGCCAGCAGCTGAGGTTTCATGGTTGTCTCTTCCCCACAAACCATTAATCGTTTTTTGTTAGATCACATAATTTATAGTATCCGTTTTGAATGTATAATGTAATAGTGTATACTAGAGGGTAGTTAGTCTTTCTTCAAGTAGGTTATGGAAAATGAAATAAATACTTAGATTAAATTACCATATGAGAGAGAGAAAAATGAAGCAATTTGCTGACTTGCAAAAATATGTAATAGACATTGTAGAGATAATCTAAATTTTAAAACATCACTCATTCTTCTACTTATTGCAGATGATGTCATGGTAAAAAGCAATTCATGAGAAAATTTTTGCTGCAGCGTTGAACAAAATAATTATTTCTAAGTAAAAAGACCTGATAAATAACCTATATAGATAGAGGTAAATTCATTTAGGAATTTAAAACGTAACATTTAAAATTGACCAATTTATTTAAGTGCCTCTAATTTTGTGAATGAAGGGCTCACAAAACCCTTAAAATATACTACCAGCAAGAAATAATAGTTTTTGTTGTTGTTGTTGTTGTTCTACTGGTAATATTTGGTGCTATGTTTTACTTTAAGAAAAAGTTACTAGGGATTTATTTCTAAAAGTCAACTTGCATCTTTAGAGATGAGTTTGTCTGCATTTGTAAAAAATACAGTTCAGATTTGCTTCCTGTTAGCAGCCTGTACTAAAATGACTGCAGTTTTTCCACACCACCATCTGTTCTTTGCTGGTATGGATTATAAATCAATCACATCATTCTTGCTATTATTATTATCATATTTTTCATGGGTCCAAACCCCTTATTATTAAGCTTTTATCTTCCTGAGAAACTATCAAACTTCATCTGTGGGACCGAATCCAAGACCCTGTGGGAATCCCAAATAGAATTTTAATTTTCTCTGGGCATTGGGCACCATTTGTTGTTTATGCCTCTGAAATGGTATCATTTTCGTTATGATAATAGGATTATGTTGGTTGGGATGTGTGGCCTGCTGTAGTATATGCTCACTTGTGTACTTCTTCGAAGCAGAGGCCACAGGATTAGAGGAGGGACTTGGGAAGTGGTGAAATTAAAATATGAGACGGGAGCATGCCATGTGTCAAAATGAAAAGGGACAAATCTGACTTGTGAAATAGGCAAGTTTGAGTAATACATTTAAATGAACTGTTCCACAGAATTTCTTATTGAAACATTTACCTATAGAGAGCTGCTTAAAACACCTAACTTTCCATTGTTTCAATATTTTTATTTAGCTGCCATGCTCTCAAGCAGCTCGATCCATCTGGATTTTTTGATTTAATGACATGTTGAAAGCTGTCTACCACTGGTTGTTTGGGAGTTCAAGACTTCACTGCTCTAAAGTACACTGAAGGACAGCAGCAAAATCAAAATAATTAAGACTCTTTAAGATGGAGCTCCAGGAAAAAAAAAAAAAAACAATAAATGTTGAATCCTTCTAACTTTTTAATTTGCTTCCTAAGTAGCAGGTTGATTTACAAAGCCTTAGTAACTTGCTGGTGTTTCTCCATGCTTATAAAATTCACTCTGTCTCTAAATTTAGAAATCATTTGCTAACGTGATTAAGATGTTCTTAGCCGTCACCACCACCAATCTTATTCAGGTTGTGCATAGAGTAAAGGGACTCACACTCCAGCCGGAGGAGCAATGTTACAGAGCCATGATAAGCTTCGTAATGTTAATGCTGTTTTGATAGAGAAAACCACAAGTCACCCAAATAGCAGCCTCCACTTTCCAGTACAGGTGTGTAATAAGCACATGTAATTAAACCAAAGATACATAATGGTTTGTTGTTGGATACGCATTCGCAGCAGCTGACTACGCTCTTAATGTGTGCTTCATGAGTTAGGTAATTTTCTTCTGTCTCCACTTCTTGAACAGAATATTCCTCACGGACTCATATACAAAATGATGCAGCGCCTTTTACACAGCAGATTCCCACCGCTGCCTGTAATTTAGCATCTTTGCCATCTCAGCATTACCTAAAGATGATTAAAAAGAGCATGTAAATTCACAAACAAGTCATTTTATTCTTCAACTTAAATAATATAGAAATGCCTCCCAAAAGGAAAGTTATGAAAATGTAAGCCCTTTCGCCATGGTTCTCATCCCAGTGAAATATATCAACCTTGCATTTAATCACTGTTATGCATAAAATATGGCTTATGGCTCTGCTCTATATATCAAATAAACTTCTATGTATATCATGGATCTGAGTCTTCTCAATGCTGTAAAGCAAATGTGAAAAGCTAAAGCTGCTCTGGAAAAACAAACAAGCAAACAAGCAAACAAGCAAACAAACAAACAAACAAAACAGTGCAGAAGGAAGCAGCAACTCCAGGCTTTTTCTGGAGATTTCAAATTCTCTATTTCCAATGGGAAACTTTTTAAAAATTCTAAACATCCACACATTGCCTTTTAAGAATGGCAAATCTGTGCAAATAGTATTTGGATTTCTTTATTTTAATCTCTTTGGTTCTTTTTCTTCCAGTGTGACTCTTCAGCACCATGTTAATGTAGGATGTGTCTTCATGTGTGTGCACTGGGGGTGGCTCTTCTTCTCTGGAGTGGTTAGAATAATCTGTCTACTGAGGTTCATAACATGGAAGAAAATAGATAATGTAAATTTGTTTTTTGTTTTCCAGAAAGGGTGATATCTCATACACATATTGAACGATAGGATGAGGTAAAAACGGTCATGATAACACCCAGGCTCAATAGCATTTTTCCATAAATTACTGTATGGGAGCTATTAATCACTGTTCAGGTTCTGGGCACTGCCTGTTTAATTCAGCTGCTTCTTATTTACACATCATTTTTAAAGAATGCTACAGAAACAGAAATGAAAAGTTTGACTTTCCACGTTGGCCACACAGCTCACTTAGCTACACCTCAGACAGGAACTAGATAAACGCCTTCATTTACATGAGTAGCTTCCAAAGCCTTGCTTTACTCTAATTTTAGGCAAAGATTTTGTTTTAATCGAATCTCTTTTATGAACTTAAAGGGATGGAATTCACTCCCTGGTGTCTTCATAGTCATGATGGCATATTTTTTTGTTGTTGTTGTTTTTGTTCATGAGATAAATGAGTCATCTTCCTTCAGTTCCCCTTTTTATGACCTTGAGTTGGTGTGATTATAATTGAGTATGTTAGGGCGCTCAGGGTGTCCTTGTTCAGTGTATTTTGCTAATAACAGACGTGGGATGTGTCCTTAAAAAAGAGAAGTCACCAAAGTGAGCCCAGGTTCCTTCCCCTAGCTCATGAGAACCCACATTTGTCATACTTTATCACCCCTCGGTCCTCTTGTAAAGCTAGATATGTACTTTTGCCCCTTGCTTCCATCTTCTCTCAGAGACCTTCTGTAAGGATTCAGGAGTGATGCTGGCCTGCCCCTGTCTCCTGGCAGAGTGCACTCAGGCAGTACTTTTGTCAGCTCAGGATTCCACGAGTACTAGTCTGCACTCAGGTGCAAAGGACCCCTTTAAAAGACAGACACCCCCCCCACACACACACACGCACACTCACACACACCCACACACACACACACACACTCACACACACTCACACACACACACTCACACACACACTCACACACTCACACACACTCACACACACACACTCACACACACACTCACACACACACACACACACTCACACACACACTCTCACACACACACTCACACACACTCTCACACACACACACACACGCACACTCACACACACACACCCACACACACTCACACACACACTCACACACACTCACACACACTCACACACACACTCACACACACACACTCACACACACTCACACACACACTCACACACACACTCACACACACACACACTCACACACACTCACACACACACTCACACACACACTCACACACACACACACACTCACACACACACACTCACACACACACTCTCACACACACACACACACACACTCTCACACACACACACACACACTCACACACACACACTCACACACACACTCACACACACACACTCACACACACTCACACACACACACACTCACACACACACACACACACACTCACACACACACACTCACACACACTCACACACACACACTCACACACACACACTCACACACACTCACACACACACACGCGCACACTCACACACACACACTCACACACACACACACTCACACACTCACACACACACACACTCACACACTCACACACACTCACACACACACACTCACACACACTCACTCATGCCCCCTTTCCAGCTCTTCCCTCTTCCCACTCTCTTCTCTCTCTGCTCTCTTCCTGCTCTCTCTGCTCTCTCCTTCCCGCTGTTCCCCTGGGGCAGACGGGACTTTCTCCGTCTCCCTCTTCTCTTCAGCCCTCTCTCTGAGTCTCTTTAATTCCTTTTCCTTTCCTTCTCCTCTCTAATAAAACTTCTCACTTAAACTCTATCTGCCTAGTGTGTTTGTCCGTCACCCTCGCCTGCCATGGAATCTGCCATGGTCTCCCACCCAAGGTCCCCCCTCAAGCTTTATCCTAACACCTTCTACCTGCAGGGGCCCCACCCATCCCCTCTCTCTGCATGTCCTTCTTTTTCCTGAAGGATATCTACCATCAAATATGCTCTCATGTCTCTCTGGTTGGGAAAATGCATCCAGGTCCACATCCTGCCTTCTCTTTTTATTCTCCTTCAGAGTTTTCCACACAGAGTGGTCCTTCTACTTCACATGCACAATCATTTGCTGACTGAAGAATCTAATTTCAGCCTCCCCGATAGTGAACTTTTCTTGCCTATGTCCCTGTCTCTAACTCTCAGAGGCCATTTTCAGTCCTCTTTTCTTGTGACATCTTGTAAACGCCCTAAATAGTGGCCAATTTTTTTTCTTTCTCTGCAGCTGTATGCCCATAATCTGCAGTCTTCCTTTTGCATCTCTGATGGCTTCTGGTGGTTTTTGTTTTGCTGTCCTTTGTTTGTTAGTTTATTTGTTTTAGATGGAGTGGCCTTGAACTTCCTCTGCTTCTCGTATGTTAGCACTTGAAGTGTTTCGATGGTTTGGGACTTACATTTGGGGAGGGGATGACACTTTTTGGTGACACATGGTTTGCTACAAACCAGTAGATAGCAGCTTCTCATAAGTCAGCAGACCTTCCCTATGCACTCTAAAACCTTGTTTTGAGGGTTGAAAGGATAACATGTGTGTTGCATTTTTGTTAGGTAGTAAAGGTAGGTGTTGATGGATTTCCCGCCCAGTTCTGCAGTCGCCTTAGCCCCCAAGACACACAGACACTATATTAATAATTAATATTATATAAATGTTGGCTGGTGGCTAGGACTTCTTATTGGCAAGCTCTCTCTTAATTATTAACCCATAACTACTAATCTATGTATTTTCATGTGGTCTTGGCTTACCAGAGAATGCCCGGACCTGTTATTCCCTTGGTGGTCTACATGGCGACTGTTCCCAGTCTTCCTCTGCCTATCTTTCCCAGAATTCTCTTCATCCTAGTCTTGCCTATCTTCCTGCCTCATTGGCCAAATAGTGTTTTATTCATCAATCAATAAGAGAAACATATATACAGAAAGACTTCCCCCATCAATGTTCTATTGCTATGAGAGACACCATGACCATGGCAACTCTTACCAAGAAAAACATTTAGTAGAGGTTGGCTTACAACTCAGAGGTTTAGTATATTATCATCATGGTGGGGAGCATAGCAATGTACAGGCAGACCCTGAGCTGGAGAAATAGTTCAGAGTTCTACATCTCGATCAGCAGGTGGCAGGAAGAGAGAGCGATACTGGGCATGGCTCGAGCACTTGAAACCCCAAACCTCCCCACCCCAGCGACACACTTCCTATAACAAGGTCAAAACCTACACCAACGAGGCCATACCTCTTAATCCCTGCCAAGTAGCACTGTGGAGTTATCAATCAGCAGTCAATAGGGCCAAGGTTTCTTTATTCGGATACACCAGCCAGGCAGCCAGGCCAGAGCAAGGAGGAGGGAGCAGGGAGAAGGGCAAGAAGAAGGGAAGGTCCACGTGTCCGAGGTCCCTTAAGAAGCCTTCCTAGGTCACCTTAGACTTCCCCTCACCATGCCTTCACCATATTCTGGCACACCTGTCCCGGCTACTAGGAGGCGGGGCTACAGTGTCTCCCTACAATTCCCCTTTTTGTCTAAAAGAGGATTAAAACTTAATAGTGTAAAACATCCAAAATTAACAATCATAAAGGTGAAATACAAGAAGATACAATAATCTGCTATTGCACATCCTAAGTATGTCTATTCCGGCTAAGCCCTAAAGTCATTGGGAAGGGTGTCTAACTCAAACACCTCCTTCCAATCCCAACTCTAAACAATAAGAAAGACCTGTCTGGGCTACTAGGAGGTGGGGCTACAGTGTCTCCCTACATAGCACCATTTCCTAATGACCAAACATTCAAACGTACAAACCCATGAAGGTCATTTGTAGGGGAAGCTGTAGCCACGCCTTCTTAGGGGCTGGCTACAAGAGTACCTGAGGGCTTGTGAGGGCGTGGTCAGAGTGAGTAGGGGGACTGCGTTTTCGGTTTCGTTTTCTCTTTGCTTCTTGCTGTACAGACTACCACCGGCTGGCTGGTTCGCTCTGTAAGTAAGGCTTTTCCCTATTAAATACCCTTATATTTCTACCTAACTCCGTACTGGTAATTTCTTACTATAGTCATTCCTATTCAAACCACCACAACTGAGAAAGGAGGTCTTTTCTTGTAAATTTTTCTCAAGTTACTATTTGAATAGACCCAAAATATATGAACCTTCTACTTAGCTTGCTGACAAAGGCACAACTACTGAGAGCCAAGGCATCCTCAACAGCACATTTCTTCTTATCCCCTTTCTTTAGTTTTGTACATACTCCAGGTTGAACCCTCCTAATCTGAAAAAGCTGAAATTCTCCAAGATGCAAAATCTTTTCAGCACCAGTTTGACTCCTCAAGTAGGATGTTCCACAGTCATAACGATGGACACAGTCAAAAGGCAGGTGCAAAAAAAAAAGTCATGTAAAATTACAATGATCATACACAGTATGTGTGTGAGGGCTAGGAAACATAGACGAATTTCGTGCTTAGCCTTACACTCCATCCAGTTATATCATTATGCATATGCAACTGTTAAAGGAGAAGTCCCAAATCTGAAACACCTTTCACCCTAAGCGTTTCAGAAAAGGATATCAGCCTGGTATTGATTGGCAATAAGAACCATCCCAGCTGTCCAATGTCTTGTCATGTCTAGTTTCTATGATGGTTAACAACTTCATGGCTCATCTTCTTGTGGCAAGGGTTCAGATGCAAAGGGAAGAAGTGTTTTTTGCTCATAGCTCAGCCCAGGACTGCACCAAGGTTTTCAATACCCAGTGGTCGTTGGGTGCCACACACATGCCTGAGTGCTACTGAGGAAAGAAACCATAAGGCAGTAAAAGAGTCCTTCTGCACATTGGTGAATGTAATCCGAAATAAAATATTCGAAAACATAGTCATGATTTGCATTAGCTGATTTCTAAAGTTGCATCTGAACATACATGTCTTGTTCGTGTGTCATAAAGACAAATGAGATAATGAAACCCTCAGCCAAGTTAGCCAAAGAGAGAGATGATCCAAATAATAAAATTAGAGGTCAAAAGGGAGATATTACAAAAGATTAGAATAAAATTAAGAAAATAAACCCATAGCTTACAAACTTATATTCTACCAAATTGGGAAAATATAAAATAAATTGATTAATTCATAAGTGAATATGGCCTACAAAAATTTTACCAAGATAAGATTATTTAAACAGATATATAACAATCAATGAGATTGACAGTGTAATGAAAAATCATTCAATCAAAAAAAGTCCAAGTACAGATGGGTTCACAGAAAGACCCTACCAATTCTTTGAAGAATTCCCATCAATTCTTCTCAAGTTAGTTCATAAAATTAAAAAAAAAGAAAGAAAAGAAATGCTTCCAAATTCATTTTATGAAGCCAGGATTGGCCTAATGTCAAAATGAGATAAAGATAAACAAAATAAAATTACAGACCAATCTCAATTAAACACTTGCAAAATGAATTCAAAATACATCAAAAAGATCACTCATTATGATCACATGGTAGTTCAATATGGAAATCAGTAAATTTAATATTAAATACAAATGAACTCAAGAACAGAAATTACATAATGATCTCAATCAATGCAAGAAAGGCCTTTGACAAAATCCAAAATCCCTTCATGATAAAAGTTCTGAAAAGGTCCGGTGGTGGTGGCACACACCTTTAATCCCAACACTAAGGAGACAGAGGCAGGAGGATTTCTGGGAGGCCAGCCTGATCTACAGAGCTAGATCCAGGACAGCCAGAGCTACACAGAGAAGCCTGTCTCAACAACAACAAAAAAAAAACAGTCCCGAAGAGACTAGGAATAGAGTAAAGAATAAACATAATAATTAAAAATAATGAAGGCTCTTTATGTTAAACCTAACTCCAGCATCATGCTAAATGAAAAAAATCTCAAAGCATTTCCACTAAAATCCAGAACAAGACAAGGCTGTCTCCCTGCACTCCTTTCAAGGTAGTTCTTGAGTCGGTAGCTAGAGAGCCATTTGATAAGCTAAGAAAGAAAAGAGAATGCAAATAGGAAAAGTAGTCAAAATATCCTTATTTGCAGATGGCATGGTCTGGTATATGAGACCCTAAAGGTGATCTAAAAGCTCTGAGAGTTGCTAATGTTTTCAGCAAGATGGTAAGATACAAAATTAGCACACAAAACTCAGTAATCTTCCTGTATAGCTATGACACACACTGAGAAAGATTGGGGAGAAGGAGCAGAAAGAAGGTAAAACTAGCACATGGTGTGGAGTGGTGTGGAACGCTGACTTCCATGCAAGACATGGCTGTTACATTCTCCAACTCACAGCAGCTGTGATTATCCACCTAAGATCTGCACATCAACAGTATCATGGAAAGGAGGGGTGTTCGGAGAGTCCTTCTCCATCCCTGAGGATTTATACCAAGTTAATAGTTGATAGCAGAAGGAGAAAAATTTTCTTCGGTGGTGTAGCCACTTGCATGGTGCCATGCTCCTATAAACAAACCCTCACTCACAGTCCTGTGAGCAATCCTAATAGAATGCTTTGGGTCACAAACAGTAAATAAAAATAAAAAAAAACAAAAGAAAATAGACAAAGGACATAAAAATAGAAAGGAGACTAACTGGGAAGAGGGAAAAGATTAACAGGCAGGAGGTGAAAAGGGGTGAATGTGTTTGAAATACAATATGAAAACATTCTAATCAAATCCATTAGTATATATAGTTAATAAATAGCAACACAAACATTTAAAAAGAGCAAGTAAATTATTTTAGGATTATACTTACATATATTAGAACCTGCAGAACTGCTCCGGCTTCCTCATATGTATTTTAGATTTCTGTATGCTCTGCATGTGCCACTGATGGAAGTTAACTTTGATCACAACGTACATGCTTAAGAAACCAGGATTTAGAGATCAAGAACCCGAATGCCATAAAGTATTAAAGAGCCTCAGGCTGACTTCTCAGTTAGTCTCTGGAGGCATCACCGAACCCCTGCCGACAGCTAAGTTTCCTGTTCCTATAGGCTCTTTTGGGGAACTAACCTGATGCCTCTCTCTGTTCTACATGAAGGGGTTGGGGAGGAGAAGGCTGTGACCTGACATAGCTCTCCATGCCGGGCTCTCTCCCACATTAAGTGAATTTGAAATACTCTGCCCTGTTCACCAACGGCTACTCTACTTGATTAAATTTTGTCAAGAATCAATTTATTAAGAGTAGGCCAATGAAGTATTATTATTATTATTATTATTATTATTATTATTATTATTACTACTACTACTATTATTACTATTATGATTTTGCTACAAAGAAGCACCACAGTTGCCAGTGAGCAGACTAGTACCTGTGATTTAGCAGAATAAGTTTCTGTCTCCATTTTGAGTTCAGTTTTGAATGACTAAGTGATTTAATTACATTAGTCATTCCTGAAAAGAGCTCTTTTAGTTCTGTGGGTATGTGTGTGTAGGTGATGTGTGTGTGTGTGTGTGTGTAGGTGATGTGTGTGTGTGTGTAGGTGATGTGTGTGTGTGTGTGTGTGTGTGTGTGTAGGTGATGTGTGTGTGTGTGTGTGTGTGTGTGTGTGTGTGTGTGTGTGTGTGTGTGTGTGTGTGTGTGTGTGTGTGTGTGTGTGTGTGTGTGTTGTGTGTGTGTGTGTGTGTGTGTGTGTGGTGTGTGTGTGTGTGTGTGTGTGTGTATGTGTGTGTGTGTGTGTGTGTGTGTGTGTGTGTGTGTGTGTGTGTGTATGTGTGTGTGTGTGTGTGATGTGTGTGTGTGTGTGTGTGTGTAGGTGATGTGTGTGTGTGTGTGTGTGTGTAGGTGATGTGTGTGTGTGTGTGTGTGTAGGTGATGTGTGTGTGTGTGTGTGTGTGTAGGTGCTATGTATGTGTGTGCTTTTGATAAAGTCTTACCAGACATTCCTAACCCTGTGTTCTTTCATATACAGGATCAAAATTATAGTTTTTTTCCACTTCCAAAGTTTTTCTAGAATATTATATTAGTGGTGGAAGGGTCCCAGACTACAACTCAACTAAAGGAGCTCCACGAATGTCTCACAGGGGTGTCTGACCTCTCCTAGGGGGACATAAATGTCTGTTTATCCAAACAGGGCACTGAAGACAGAGTAAAGAAGCGACTCTGCCCATAGCTAGATTACTGAAACAGTGGGTTTATCAAGGTTACTTAGATAAGTATGGGTGAGAGGTCACGTCCAGGAGAGTGGATGATCTAAATCTAGCTGCTGCACCTAAAGTCTCACCCCAGCATGGTGGGTGACAACTCATAAAAGCTGCATCCCAGGACTCCTACATCCCAGGACAACTTGCAGGCATCTTGGCCATGACACTCCTTTCTCCCTAACAATTGTAAACTTCTTTTGCAACCTTGGGAGGGACCTTGTGAATCTTGCAGCTTTCTAGTGCTTCCTGAACCTTCTAGGTTACTCCCTGGATCTTCTATGTTTTGAATATTTCCTGAGCTTAGAAGAAATAGTCACAAAACACACATCTGTTCCCTGAGAAGAAAAGTAGAAAGATCTCTGAAAAGATGAAAACTGGATTCCAAAGGGGTGAAGTGATTTGTCCCATTTCACATGGACATGGATTGTAAAGACCAGGAATAAAACCCATACTTGCTAATTTTTATTATTTTTATTTTCCTTTATTTATGTGTATGGGCTTTTGACTGTAGGTATGTCTGTGTGCCATGTGTATGCCTGGTGCACTCTTAGACCAGAAGAGGATGTCAGATCCCCTGGAACTTGAGTTACAGATAGCTGTCATGTGGGTGCTGGGAATCAAACCCAGGTTCTCTGGAAGAGCAGCCAGTGCTCTTACCTGCTAAGCCATCTCTCCAGCCACCTTATCGATTTTTAAATGAGCGTCTCTTCCATATCTCTACAGAAATACCGAGAATGTGCCATGTCTGTGCACTCTTCACTCCAGAACTAAACAACAGGTTTCGACTCATAGTGCATCACTGTTCTAAAATGCAAAAAGGAATGTGCCTAGATCATAGTTGTAGCCATATGTGAAAGTTAACATTCAAGTTGCTTTTGTTAAGTTTTGTTTTGGGGAGGGTTTTATGGAGTAATGTCACAGTTTATTAAAAAGGGGTTTCAACATAGATTTAAGTATGAGCCTGAGGAAATGGAGAGGATTGGGAAGAGAATAGCCTTGTGCTCCATAGAATGTGTGTAGGCTTCTCAAGACAAAATTGCCTGTTTTTAGCTAGGCGGTGGTGGCCCACACACCTTTAATCCCAGCACTCGGGAGGCAGAGGCAGACAGATCTCTGTGAGTTCAAGACCAGCCTGGTCTACAAGAGCTGGTTCAGGACAGCCTCCAAAGCCACAGAGAAGCCCTGTCTGGAAACCTACCCCCCCACACACCCAAAAAAAAATTGCC
Source organism: Cricetulus griseus (assembly GCF_003668045.3). Classification (NCBI taxonomy): domain Eukaryota; kingdom Metazoa; phylum Chordata; class Mammalia; order Rodentia; family Cricetidae; genus Cricetulus; species Cricetulus griseus. The sequence goes on from NC_048598.1 coordinate 192,491,115, forward strand.
TGTTTTGTGATTTTTAAGGGGAAGCACTTGAGATAGAATTTTTGGCAGAAGAGAAGCTAAGTGAAAACATATAGAAAAGATAAACAAAGACGAAAACACTAGCCAAGAGTTGAGTTATAAGTGGGGCATCAGTGCTGGCATGGCTGTGACTTCTTCTCTCTCCCTCCCCCCCCTTCACCCTGAGCTGCAGGTCCACGTTTCACCTCTCTAAGGAAACATTGAATTTCTTACTTGAGTTTCCTTGGGTGGGCATGGGGTGTGAAACTTTCAAACTTTTCAAAGTTGAAATTCAGTCACTCAGAAAAAACAAAGTGTAGTCACACACACACACTCATACACATACAGATATGCCAAAATGGCATATATACATAATATGTCAAAATTAAACACACTGCTTTGCATGCTAACTAAATTTTTAACAAAAATTAAATATTGTCTCTTTTCTTTGCTCTGATTTAAAACTATTTTCTCCTACACTCATGAGTGCATACAGACACATACATATATGCACACACATATATGTGTATGCATGTATTCATACACATGTAGCCAGTATGTATGTCCATATATATTCACATATATATATATATGTATATATCTATATATACACACATATGCCTTTGTATTTGTGTGACTCATATGTGTTTTGCATATATGTGCATACATGTGTGTACACATATACATTACTATAAGAGATTTTAAATAACAGTGACCGAAAAATAAGAATAGTAAGAAATTGCTGAAAAGGTGGCTCAGCAGTTAAAAGCTCTTGCCCCACTCACATGGCAGCTTACAAGCAACCATAACTCTAGTTCAGAGTATCTGACACCCTCTTCTGGCCTCTGAGTGCACCAAGTGTGCACATAGTACACACAGTACACTTGCACACATGCAGACAAAACACTCCCATGTATAAATAAAATAAACAAATCTGTTTTTTTAAAGAATAGTACAAAAGGGAAGTTCTTGATGCCATAAAACATAACAAAAATATTAACTTCAATTGGAAGATATTGCAAAAAACAAAACCAAAGATAATTCCCTAAATTAGGCCAGCCCCTCCCCCCCCAAAAAAAGAAGGCATGAAATTTCATGGAAACTAGAAAAGTCCAAGAAATCCAAATTTTAGCATTTCTTAGCTCAGCAAAATAGGGAAAAATAGAAAAGTAGAAATTGCCAAAGAAATACTAAAATAAAGACTCTTAGGACTGACAGAAAGACCCTGCAGGTTAAAAGCATTGCGGGAGTATCCATGCCAAAAGGGGGATTTTCTGTGATTTTCAGAATATTAGGAATAAGGAAAAGATTTTTTAAAGTTTCACAACAGGAAACACAGAAGAACCTGAAGGCGAGGTGGTAGTCAATGTCTGAAGGCTAACAGAATCCTTGATAGCTAAGACATACTACCTCCAACTCTCATTTCCGAGTTAAAGAAATCCTGACTGCATTCTGCAGTCCCCTAGGCTGTCGAGAATGAGGACTGGGCACATGGCTGACGGGTAGATGGAGTGTGGAGCGTGTACTCACAAAATCAGGCATGATGGCACATGCCTGTAATTCCGGTACTTGGTGGGGGATTGATTCAGGAAGATCATGAGCTTGGAGTCATCCTTGGCTATCAAGTGCATAGCCAGCTTGGGCACCATGAGACTGTGTCTCAAACAAACAAACAAAACAACCAGTCAGGATTGAGAATAAAGTGTCCATGATCATAGACGAGATCGGAGCCTATCTGTCTCAACACATCTCTGTCTCTCTTTCTGAGAAGTTATGGAGGTTTTGGCTAGGACAGGAATCATGGGAGTGGATACAGGAGTTTCTCTGTGAATAGTCACTAACCAGACAGTAGCTGGTGTTGGCTGGCTGAGGACAGAGAGCCTCCTAGAGGAGCGCTTCCTCCTGCTGGTCTTGAGAGAGTGAAACCACTTGTGTGGGAACAGCTGGTGTCCCTCAGGAGCTCAGAATTGCCAGTAGCAGCTCCCAGGTGGGAGCCTGTAAGAGGGGGACCATGAGCCTCAAACTGCACATCCTTCAGGAGGAGCTGAAGCCCCAGATGGCATTGGAACCCCAGAGAACCTTGGTTTCAGACTAATAATCTCCTGTGCAAAGTACACAGCAGCCAGCGTTCCTAACCCACGGAGACCATGACAGTAAGTTAGTGGCATTATAGTGGCTGAAGTGGTAATTTAATATGCAGAAATAGGAAAGGGTGCATAGCCACTTTCCAGTGTCACCTCGAAGAATCTACTTGTCATGGAGAGACAGTTAACGTGTCTGTCTTCTTCAGGCTTGCTCTAACATCCCAGTACAAAAAAATGACCCCTTTACATTTCTGCAGGATTTCCTTTTATGATACTTCCTGTTTTCATCACAGCCGTTAGAGTCTATGTATTTCTCCTCCTGGGTTATAAATTCCTTGAAATCAGAGGTGGCATTGCTTGTGAACTTGTGAAGACGTTTCAATAAACCTCTGAACCAAGAGTGCACTCGGTCAGCCAATAACGCTCTCCGGGCATGTAGGAGTTAAGCACTGGCATTCAGCTGCACCCGGTATGACTTGTGCTTGTGAGCAGCTAAGGCTTAGCACAGTGCAGATCTGCAGAGCTGGTGGTCCCTGTCACCCAAAGGGAAATTCCCTAAGGATGAACAACATCCACGTTCATCGTCATTGCGATCCACCTTTTCAGGTCATTAGAAACAGACATCCACCTTTGGAAATTTGCTGACAAGCCAGGAAGCCCCTGTAGCCACTCTGGGCACTGTGCAGGGTCTGACCTTGGTTCACACTACCCAGTGGCTGTCCAGCGTAGCCAATTCACAGCAACCCTGTGTCTTACACTTGTGAGCACTCAGGTGGGTTTACATAATAAATACCCCGGAGCCCAGGCTTAGAAAAGAGCCTCCCGAGGTAGTACAGACATTCTAGCCAGATTTGGTTAATTGAAATCATGCATTGAACTAAGTCGCCAGTCTGATGTGATCTGACAAAAATGATCATAGGATGAAATTGCCTCTCGCTGATCCCCACCTATCTTACATTTCAACTTACAGCAAGATTGAAGCAAACTGCTCCAATTTACTGCTCCCGACCTGCTGATAATGGACACTTTGCTGTGCTCTCTCCCTTCATTACTGCTCAGGTCAGGCCTGTTAACAGGGACTCTTGCCACTTTTGACAGATAGTCACTACCAAGATGAATGGCGGCAGCCACATGACCACTTAGGACCAGGCCTCCCCTCTTCAGCACCTTCAAAATGCCTTTAAAAAAAATAAATAAAGATAAAAGGCCACACTGCTCTGTTTAACTCTTTATTAACTATCAGAATCGATAGATACCAGGCGTCTGTGACCCTGTGAGTCCTTCACTGCTGAGCGCTGAGACTATTTCAAAGCCACCACTTAACAGTATCTTTAAAAGAAACTTTCTAGTGAAGCTGCCTGGGTCACTTTGTCCCCATGGGGATGGAAATTGGGCTGTAGACTGAGGATGGGTACTGGCCAAATGTCTCAACTGTGCTAATGACTGTGAAACAGCAGTTAGTGGTCAAAGCTTAAGTGGGGTTATTTAAGAACCAAAATCATTAATTAGGAAAACTATGTCATGTTCAATACCAATGGAAGAAAATCAAGAATTGGCTCATTTCTTCCTATGTTCATAATAGCCTTTCCAGAAAATCTTTTTTTTTTATCGTCAGTACTTCCATATTATCTTATTTATGTTTAGAAGAGGCTCCCATGATGTTGTCTCGAGTGGACATGCTCTGCTTTAGAGGGTGCATAACGAAGGAGTTTTAAAAGAAATGGAAGGGCCAGTGAGGTGTCTCAGCAGATAAAGGCGTCTTCACATCTGACAACTGAGCTTTATCGTTTAGCTACAAGCTAGGAGGAAGGAGTTGACTCTTACCAGCAGTCCTTTGACCTCTGTGCGTGTTCACACACACAAAATGCAAAAGTGTAGCATACACTATAACAAAAGATTTAAAAGCAAGGTAAAGACTGAGTCCATATGCCTTACATGTTCCTCAAAGCTATGTACTTTGAATATGAACTAAACACAGCTTATATAATGGGTTTGTTTTTTGTTTTTTTTGTTTTGTTTTGTTTTGTAACTGACTTCTGATATGTCCGTTCACTTTTCCTTTCAACAATCGAATGGGCCCCCACAACTCTTATTAGATTTACACCACATTGTCTTGTTCACTTTGCCTCACAAAATCGGGTGAACTATTAAATACTGTAATATGTTATCCACCATTAAAATTAATCGATTTTTCATGTCACTTTAGAAGGAATGAATTGTCTGGCAGAAGTCTCATAAACAGCACACCTTCATGGAAAAAGCTGTTTTATTCCCTATCATTTCTAGCAAGGCTCAGCAAGGTGCTGGCTCTCCTGGCTTTTCTCTCCACAGAAGTCTCAAAAATACAATTATTCTAACACCGTTATTTTTATTGCTTTATGATCATGCTTACAAATGACATGGCCATATTCGATAGCTAGACTCAATGGATAAAAGCCATACTTGTGAAAAAAGGCTCTGAGGATGTGCAGGATGCTTCCTCCTGTCCTGGGAGAAGTTCATCTGGAGTCCATCTACGACTTTCCCAGGTACAGTATGGTCCTGCCACCAGGCTACTATAATTTGAATGGGCCTGTCACTAAAAAGACATAAAGTGTAACGAGATAGCAATATTCACAACTGAAATGCATGCACAGCAGTTTATTGTGTTACTTGACAAAAATAATCTTGTTTCTTCAAACATTACAGAGCTAGGTGATCATGATATTCAATGTTTACTGGAAAATCCTTAGGTTCTACACACTGCACAAATATAATCCAACAAGTATCATTTTCATAGAATCTGCAAAATGCTACCATGAAGCAGGCTTTAGTTTTACCTTCATCCTACAGGTAGAGAAACTGAGGCATAGAAAGACTGAGCAGCTTGTTCAAGTTCACATAGGCAATGACAAAGCTGTTGGTATGTGAAGCAAATCAGTCGTACACCCATGTCAAGCTCCTGACAGTTGCACACCACTGCCATTTGGTCATCCCAAAAAAGTCACTGTGTCACTTAACATGCACCATATACAGGCTTAATTAATTAGTCACTGTTTTATCATTTTAATGTTTATTGAAAAATGGTTCTGGAGCTGGGGCTATATCTGTGTGATAGAGCCTAGGTTTGCATACATGAGCCCAGAGTTCAACCTCCAATGCTAATAAGAATTATACCTTTTACCTATAAATGTTTATTTTTTATATATTTTGAAATATATATTTGGTGTCTTTCTCAGTAGCACTCCCCTTTGTTTTTTTTGAGGCAAGATCTTGGATCCATCTATCTCTGTCCCACATAGAGTTAGAGCTAGACATGTACTGTGGCATCTGTGTGGGACAGTGGTGGTACACACCTTTAATCCCAGCACTCAGGAAGCAGAAGCAGGTGCATCTGTGAGTTTGAAGCCAGCCATGTCTACAGAGCTAGCTCCAGACCAGTCAGGGTTACACAGAAAAACCTTGTCTCAAACAAACAAACAAACAAAAATTTACACCTGAGGCCAGGGAGATGGCTCAGTGGTGTAAAACCCTTGCTGCATAAAACTGACAACCTGAGTTTGAGTCCTACTCATCTCTCTGTCTCTGTCTCTGTCTCTGTCTCTCTCTCTCTGTGTGTGTGTCTGTCTCTGTCTCTGTCTCTCTCTCTGTGTCTCTGTCTCTGTCTCTGTCTCTCTCTCTCTCTCTCTCTCTCTCTCTCTCTCTCTCTCTCACACACACATACACACACACACACACACACACACACACACACACAAATAAATAAATGTATTTTTAAAATTACACCTGGGGACTGAAGAGATGGCTAAGTGGGTAAGAGCATTTAACTGAGAAAGCCGACCAACCTGAGTTCTAACCCCAGCATTCTTGTAGAAAGTAGCATACAATCTCAGTGTTGGAGGTGAAGACAAACAGACTGTGCCAACCAGCCAAGTTGAAAGGGCAAACATCATGTTTGGTGACAGACTCTGCCTTAAACCATAAGGTGAGTAGTGATCAAGAAAAATGCTCAATACTCCCCTGGCCTTTGCATCTGCACACACACACTTCGTACCCCATTCACACACACACACCCCACACACTATATACAAGAAACATTGTTTTAATTATGACTGGCTGGATGCAGTGATGCATACCTATAATTTCTGCGTGCAAATGGAAGAAATTCACAAGTTCAAGGCCAACCTTGGCTCTATAGTGAGACCTTGTTTCAAAAAATAACAAAATTTTATCAATGTATGTACAGTTTTCTTCATCACTAACCTCTAAAATTTTGTTTTTCCTATATGTCATTTACATTAGATATAATAAATGCAGAAATGGTACGATGGTGTTTATTGTAGGTTTTATACGAAATTTTATGTGAGGACATGAAGATCTGGGGATCTTGGTGTCTTGGGGAGTCTTAAACACACTCCCCAATACTGAGAGGTAACTAAGTATATCGAATGGATGGATGAAACACAATTATAACTAATTCATTTATCCTGATAATTGAAGTCGATATAATTTGTCATTAGTTTTTCCAGCTAGCAGTACAGAGTGTCTGAGTGGGGGACACTCAGTAACTCCTAGTGGATGGGTGGAGGACTTCTCACAGTCAGAGGCCAGTCTCCAGTCAGCCTGCCCAGCCCACGTTATTGATTCCCCAGAACGCAAAGCCATTGGACCTGAAGGTAGGACCTACTTTTCATATCATGGGAAACCATAATAAAAATACCACCTCTTTGTGTATTTTATCTGCATGGAAATATTTCTTATTGAGCACATCTTCCTGCAATTGCCCGGGGCAGGCAGGGGGTACAGCTTTATTGCAATAGGTCCTACTAGACACACCCCGGACTCGGTTCTGTGCCCAGCACTGCATCAACTGTGCATGCTGACATAATGTGTAATCCCAGAATGAAGAGGATCAGAAGTTCTAGGCCATCATTGGCTACATAGTGAATTTGAGGCCATCTTGAGCTACATGGAATCCTGTCTGAAATTTTTTTTTCTGTGTAACAATAACACACCTGAACATGACTAAAGTCTTTACTGAAGACTAAAGGTGAGGGAGGGGTGCACGACACCCTGTTCCCGGTTGTGCTAATAGTGAAGGAAGAAGACCCTGAGGGAGATGAAGGACATCGTTTGAAGCAATTGTGGCACATATTAAAAACCAAACAAAACCACCACCACCACAACAAAACATCAAGAAGCTTTCCAGAAAGAATGGAAAGATGTTCCCCTGGCATCCACTCACCCACATGGGGGAAGCCTGTGCCTTTCAACTCTCAACACGAGGAAAGGGGAGATGCAGTGGATTGGCTCTGCCATCCTTGTCAGGGAACTACATGGGGCAGATGTGTCATCTGCTGCCAGCAGGAGCTGGGCAGCTCCTCACATGGAACCCTCCGGTGAGCCTAGGAATTGTCCTCGTAGAGAGGGCATCTGTGTTTTCTTCGTGTTCTGGCAAGCGTGCCGCTGTTTTCAAGAAGGAAGGCTCCTGACTTATTTCTTAGCAATTTTTATTTACTAAAATTAGTAAGCTTCAGCTTTGAAGAGATTTCTCTAAATCTTTCCAAAGGAAGTACTGGTTGAGAAGGCTCCCTTGCGGTTACTCCCTACACTGGCTCATAATCTCCCATGCTGGCACTTCTCAACCTTGGAGCCATGAGTCCTGGTGGTTGTCATGTGCCTTGCTGCCTGGCTCCAACCCAACAGCTAGTTGCCTGGTAACAACGCCCTTCTGCCATTTCATAAACAAAACTATCTCTAGGGTTTGAGGATGTAGCTCAGATCATAGCCTATCCCCTTAGCAAGCCTAAAATCCAGAGTTCTACGCTCAGAACATTGGAGCGGGGGAGGGACAATGATTTCTACAACTTTCCAAACATTACTTGGTAACTAAAGTTGCACTTTGCTGAGGATTTGGTGCTTTGTGCAGAAGTCTTGCTGTAGGGGCATAAGGACCTGAGTTCAGATCCCCAATATTTAAGTGAAGATTTAGCATAGACATGTGTGCCTTTAATCCTAGTGCCAGGGAGGCAGAGCCAGGCGCATGCCCAGGGATTTGGTGCACAGCCTGTGTAGCTGAAAAAAGAAGTCCCAGGCTTAGTGAGAGAACAGGTCTCAAAAACAAGGTAGAAGACACCTGAAGCAGACCTATGGCACCTGCATGCACACCTGCTCACACATACCTGACACACCTGCATGTATGCCTGCATGCACACCTGCATGCACACTTGCACACACACACCTGACACATGTGCATGTATTCCTGCACAAACACCTGCATGCACACCTGCATACACACACCTGACACATGTGCATGTATGCTGCACGGACACTTGCATGCCTATGTGCACACTGACATGTCCATCACTTGCCATGTTACACTTGGTTAACAGTCATCATCCTAACTGCTCAAGGTCAAGATTCTGGGTGACCAGCTAATGTTTGCTAGAAATCAAAACAACCAACACTGTTATCCTCTTACTATTCAAAAGCATTATTCAATTCTTCTTGTTCTGTGAGGTCAGACCCAATGTGCTTGTTCAAATAGGATTAAAGTGACAGCAAACACTGTATTTTCATCATTGAAGATAACCCGGGATGCTCCCATCCTTTCCCTCTGCATCAGATGATCCGTAACTCTACAGATCACAGGAGATGGGTTTACTTTTGAAGGTCTCCTTAAGCTTTATGGACCTTCATTTTGACTCAGACTGGACTCAGCAGTGTGAAGGGGTCTTGACGGCCTACTGGGGAGGCAACCCACACAATGGTGGCAAAGGCTTGACCCGATTTTAAGACCCAGGAACCTAAGTTGCACTTTAGTTGCTTTTTTCTTCTCCAGTTCTGTGCTTACAGCTGCTGCAAATGTCCAGTGTTGCAAAGTGAAGGGGTTCTTCCAGTCAGGTTTCCTCTAACAGCATGCATGCATCACTAACCCCAAGGCTCGGGGGGAACTCTGCAAACACATCCTCTCTATCAGCACAACCCAGACTTTCCTGCTTTATCTTCAAGAAAGACCCATCACACTGAATGTCTCCATCTCCCTCTAAAAACACATGCTTTTTTGTTGTCTGGGGCGTGTCCCACTGAAGTGGTTGTTTCTTCACCCTTCTCCACTTGTGTTACTCAAGTACATTGATTCCGCAGAAGTCCTAGAGCAACTCAGCAACATATACTTTTCCTAGTTACCAAGTGACTGAGTGACAGAGAGATGAGCACAGAGTGAAGAAGAGTTCTAATGCGTTCTTTTCTTATGCTAGCAACCCTTGCCACTTCCCACCAGCCACTAGGAGCATTCAGGAAAGACCTACCTGTTTCCATCACAGCACCTGAAGAAGCAAGAGGTTCTTGGTGGGGATGTCCCCAGCTGGATTAAAGCGGTTCTCGACTTCATAGATTCCCAGATGTGGACAAATATTGGAGTAAGTCCTCAGTCTCTGCATTAATGCCAACATTCTCCACAGCTGGCACATGTGGGGAACGGCCTGACTGGTGATGCTGGACACAGGCAAATGATAAGAGTATCTGCTGACCCATACAACATATATCCAAGGGAGCTCCCCTGAGGGAACTGGGTCACAGTGCAAGTAAGCTAAGTCAACACTAAGCATTTCTGCCCCCTTCTAAAGCCAGCACAGCCACCTGTGGCTCCCCCATGGAGCTGGTTGTGCAGAGGAACACAAGGGGTCAGGTTGTGCATGAACTCATCCAGTTGTCTAAAGTAACCATGAAGCTAAGCACGGATCTCTAGGGAAGTCAAACTATAGGTTGAGAAAATTACGCATGCACCTGCCACCTGTTGCATGGTGCCTTTAGGGCATCTGTTGAAATGGAATCAGAAAAAGAACCATGCTAACATTATTGCATATTAACACAATAAGGAGAAGGCAGGTTTTAAAGTGTCTTTGAAAAGCCAAGGAATCTGACTTCCTTAAGTTTCTTGGGAAAAATGTTTTCTCTCCCTACTGGTTTCAGCACATTGGGCACAAGCAGATCTTAGATGTTTATAGATCTCTACACTAAGAAGCTATAGCAGACACACCCACCCCTGCTGTGGAGGAAGCATAAGAAACACCTTCAGGCAAAGCAAAATTGAGCAAGGAGGCAAGCAGGCCTGGGTGGATGTGGGCTGGGGGCACTCGCTTTACAAATGGATGACGTGAGTTGTGTGCTGTATTATGTGCGGTTGTGAATGATATTTGGATGGGAAGCACCCCCAAGTCCTTTCCGCCAACTCCTCTAAAGATGGCTTCGTCATAGGACTCCAGGTCCTGTGGAAGACTTATGGCTTCCTTAGGCTTAGATCGAGTTTCTTTGACTAATTAGTGCTGATTGCCTGCAGTAAGTATTGCTCAGCACCAGATGACTTCTGAATATTTAGATACTGCATGGAGTAGAACCTGTGTGGAGCTGACAGTCCAGCAGGGGACTAACAAGATGTTCTGGGCTCTTCCCTTGGGCTACCTGGGCTTTAAGCTTTTGTGCTGCTTTATTATTCCAATCCAGTCCACCAACTTTGTAATGAAAACACTGTTGTTCCCATTTCACAGGTGTGGAAACTGAGGCTAAGCAAGATTCTTGAGCTGCCTGGGGAACCTTGACTCTGGAGCTGACTGTCACAGACACAGTTTTTTCTTCCAGAGGACTGATGACCCCAGCAACTATGAAGGCAAGGCAGAGTTCAGTGTACATTTGGAGACTCTGGTGCCAAAACTATAACACCTAAGGGTAGTCACTGAACACAGCAGGAAGAAGCACACCTCTCCTCCCCCTGCACAGCACCTGTGTCTACTGGCCATGTGGACTGAGTTCCCTTGTTCTGCCATCTGACGTAAATCTGCCCCTGACACTCTACCAGGGAACATAATCTGTTCACTCTGTGCCTAGGGAGGGGAGTTTTGTTCCCAAGGCCCAGTCCCTTTTGGAGTCCCTCCTCAGGGGAACCTGTTTATCAGGAAGCAAGGCAGACAGAGTTCTACATGATGTCGCTGCAAGGGAAAGTGTCAAGGAGCCAGGGAACTTTGTAAATGGCTGAAACAGCAATGAGATTATAAAACATTGGGGCCTGTGCTGAGGGTGCCCCCCAACATCAACGCGTCAAATCAAATAACCACAACAAAAACAACAGAAATGACCACACACAGACAGAGGTATATGTTTGCAGTGAGAACAAAGGCAGCCATAAATATTCCAGGGAGCCAATAAAAGAAGATGAAGAAGGAGGAAAGAAAAGAAAAAAAAAGAAAAGAAAAGAAAGAAAACAACCCAGAAGTGGTTAGCTTTCCCGTGTAATGGGCTCCATAAAAGCTTTCATTGTTAAGGGAGTGCTTTAGTAAGAGGTATATGAAGCAAGCCGAATGAATGTGAAAAATTGCATGCAATAACCAGAGCCCAAAGATGATTATCAACCTCTGAATCCTGTATTTTGGTGGCAGTCAGTGCCGCTATTAGAAGATTGCCATTGTAAGTTAAAGAAAAAGCTTCTGTGGTCCTTCCTCCTCCTTCTGGGGAAACAGAAAGTCAATATAGGCTTCTCCTCTGTGCTAAGTCCATTTGTGTGAACAATTATTGTAAATATGTAATCCGGTGTCACAGTGCTTCCCAAAGTCTAACTCCCGTAAACTTCCCAGCAGAATTCTGCGCCTACAACTTGCCCAACCCAGAGCTGAACGATTCCAGAGGAACCCCTGCCCTCCCCATCTGCCCTTCACCCTGGAGCCCATTCTTCAGCCATCTGTTTGCTTTGTCCTTGGCCATTGACAAGACAGTGGGTGACATTTAAGAAAGTTGACCTGTCTGAATCTCAATCATTCAGAGACTAGTCAACTAGGATTGAAAAAAAAAACAACAGAAAAACAAACAAACAAACAAACAAAAAACCCTAGAAAACTGTTTTTTTGTTTGTTTGTTTTCTTAAATATCAGGCTTTTAGTGTGTTCTTCTTGTATTCTATGGGAAGAAAGCTTCCCTGTGCTTTTCTCAGCAGATGGCTGCAGCGCTGTGGAATGTTTGAATGTCAGGATAGGGCAGGTTGTTGGGAGGTTACATTGCTGAACAGATGCTAGTGATTGATATTCGTAAAGTTCTGCTGGATGCAAATGAAATGTCCTAGGAAAATAGTCGCCTTTTCTCATGTAGTCTAAGCTGGCCTTGAAGTTACATAGCCCAGAACAACCTTGGAATCTAGATCTTCCTCCCTCCACCTCCACCTTCCCATGCTGTAGTTCAGGTGTATGTCCCATGCCTGGTCTGTGCTGTGCTGGAGACAAAGCTAGGCTTCCTCCACAGTAGGCAAGCTCTCTGCTAACTGAGTCCTGTCCCAGCCTCAACAGTTGTTTCCATTCTTGCTTGAAGTTGCTCCTGATTGGGAGTCTCTCAGTACCAGAGACTCGAAGGCCATGTCACTACATGGCTGGAAACCCGACCAGACCACGTGAAATCACGATGAAAGTTATTTTGTCAGATAACCCTGGCATGGATTGCTTTCAAATCTCTCCTAACAGCTCAAAACAGCCAGGTGGCTCATTGGTTACTGTGCTTCTAGGCAAGACAGATGACTGGAGTCTACTGATATTATGGAGGGAGAAACCACTGTCGTCAAGTTGTCCTCAGCTCCATAGATGTTTGTGCACACACACACACACATACCACACACACATACCACACACACACACACACATACCACACACCCCACACATACACCACACACACATATACCACACACACCACAAACGCTACACATACACACACACCACACATACCACACATACATATGCCATACACACACACCCCACACACCCCACACATACATCACACACACATACCACACACCCCACACATACACCACACATACATACCACACACCCCACACATACACCACACACACATATACCACACACACCACAAATGCTACACATACACACACACCACACATACCACACATACATATGCCCTACACACACACCCCACAATATACCACACACACACATACCACACACCCCAGACACACCCCACATACCCCACACACATACATACATATACACACACACACACACACACACACACACACACACAGCCCCACATACACACACACACACACACACACACACACACACCACACACACACATACACACACACACACACACACACACACATACACACACACACACACACACACACACACACACACACACACACACACACACAGACCCACATACACACATACACACACACACACACACACACACACACACACACACACACACACACACAAAGAGTGTAATGAAAACTCTCTTGACTAAACAATGGAAACACTGTGCCGCTTCCCCACGACAGATTCCCACAGGGGCCTCCCGACATCCCCGGCCCCCCTTGAAGACTGAGCGAGGGAAGGGAGGGCACTGAGCCTGAGGGTCCTTAGCTTCACCTGAAGTCTACACTTTAGTTCTTTATGCCATGGGAACCCAAGACAGTGATGCAAAGGGAGAATGTATTGTTGCTTAGGAGGGATGGAAAGAAGTTAGTCAGTGGGTACTTGACTTCCCAAAAGAGGCAAGAAGGGCCTGGAAGATAGTCTTGTGGGGTATCAATAACAATCACTACACTGTGCATTTCAGAAAGCTAGAAATGCACATTTTTAATGCTTTCCCCACAAAGATATGATAAATGAGGTTGAAGAAGTCAGTAGACTTTCTGTTTAGCATGCATGAAACCCAGCTTCAATCTCTAATACCACATAAAACCCAGAGCTCACACCTGTAATCCCTGCACCCAACAGTCAGGTGGAGACAGAAATTAAAGCAGAGCTGGGTACCTGATTAACATATACAACTTTCATATTTTTATTGTCAATTAAAAGGTAACTATGAGAAAAAGTTTGAGCTATAGAGTTGAAGGTACTGTGCTGGGGAAAGGCCCCGATAAAAGTGACCTGGCCGTGGATTTCCTTGTGAAACATGGCATGGAGAGGGTGGGCAATGGGAACTTACTCTAAAGGGGAAAGGTGACTCAGGCTCTTGCTCCTGTGTGTGTAGGTGGTCCACTAGGAGGAGGCAGACTTAGGAGGAGAATGAGGGATGGCTGCTGGGAACCACAGTGCTCCTTTCCTTCCTCTCTTGGATGTCAGGGTAGCCTGTGTGACACACATGTAAGTCTATGCATCCTAAGGAGTAGGCAGTGCAAGTATCTCAGGTGTGTGCATGTCTGTCTGTCTGTCTGTCTGTCTGTCTGCCTGCCTGCCTGCCTGACTGACTGCCTGTTTGTGTATGTGTTGAATCCAGGGCTGTCCACATGTTAGATAAGTGATTTGGGCTATATTTTGAAGGTAAAATAAATAAGATTTGCTAACGGGTTGGATACATGTGGTGATATCTTGCTTGTACAAATAAAGCCTGTCTGTGGATCAGAGAATGGAGCTTGCCACTAGCTAACCAAAGAGGTCTGGAGGTCTGTACAGAGAGCAGGAAATGAGATAGCTGGGTGGAAACGGGATATAGGCAGGGAGAAACAGGAAATCGCTCTCTTTTCTGCTGAGATGCTAAGAAGGAAAGGTGTGCTGTGACTTGCTCCTGCTTTCATCTCCTTCGGCAGATACCTGCTTTGCAAATAAAATGTGGAGACCCAGGAGAACATTTACAACTTTTGCTGATTATTGTTGATAATTTGATACACATATACACTGAAACATGATCATCTCCACCCCCTATGTCTCCCTGTTAACTCTTTTATATCCCCTCCCAGCATCATTTCCCTCTCCCAAGATCCTGTTGTTAGATTTGATAACCCACTAAGTCAATTAGTGTTGCCCACACATGTATGGGTGTGGGTATGGGGACATCCATTGGAGCCTGGCAACCTACAAGTGTCCACACCCTCAAAAAATGATTCTTTCTCCTCCAGCAGCTATTAATTGCCAGCAGCTCCTCAGTGAGGGGTGGGATGGAGAACACACACACACACACGCACGCACGCACGCACGCACGCACGCACACACACACACACACACACACACACACACACACACACACACACTAATACTAGCGTTTTGGCTGGCTTGATCTTGTACAGGGAATCACAGCTGCTTTGACTTCATGAGTGTCACAGCCGTGTCAAATCTAGAAGACAGCATCTCACTGCACTCCTCCACGTCCAATGATTCTTACATTACATTTTTGACTTGAGCCAGAGAAATATGGGGGTGCCATTTGCAGGAATAAGAGAGCTGAGGAGCATAGCTAGGGTGGGGTGGGTTGAGATAAACCTCTAAAAGGGAGCTACCAGGGAGGCGTTTGTATACAGGCATCTGTAGTGCGGTAGGAAAAAAATCGTGAAAGAAGAGCATTCTGGGTAACAATGGGCTCCGGGAACTGGAGGCAGTGAGGGCGTGGTCAGGGGACGTAGGGTGACGCCTACTTAGGGGCTGGGAACAGCTTCCCCTACAGAGGCAGGGCCCCAGAATGAAGTTATGTGTCTTTGCTGTAAATACTCTACCCTGGCTGCCATGTAGTCCCCAGTATGAAATCACTGTCATGGTGAAGAATGTGTCCATTCTGCTCCGGTGGCCAGCACTAGATGGTGGCATGTATGGAATGGAGAAAATAAGAAGTTCTAAAATGGATCCCTAGACGGTCCTTGTGGGAAAACTAAGCCTCAATGGGCCTGACAGCTGGTCTACAGCATGCGCAGTTGATATCTCCTGACAGCCAGCCTGGGTCTTCCAAAGGGCCTTGACAACAGCCGACGAGAGATGACCTATGGACCTATGGACAGTGACCACGTCACCTCAACATCTGCCAGCTCAATGGATCTCCTCACCTGGGGCAGGGTTGGGGAGTATATAAGGTTTACTCCTTCCTGGGATAAACTGAGCTTCTTGTTTCTACTTGTTCTCGATGCCTGTGTCGTTGCTGTCATGCCTACATTCCCCCACTCCCAAGGGACACCCATTGGAATCCTGCAACAGGTCCTGTGTTGAGAGTTGGGGAGATGAGGAGCAAAAGCAGAGGGTTTCAGGAAGGAGGAAGTGGCCTTTGGCAAAGGCTACTAGCATTGAGTTTGGCAATATGTGAGCCTTGTGACCTGACAGAAGCAGCTTGGGGTGGTGTGGGGAAAACAACAGCCTAGAAGGCTTCAGAACCACCCTGACCCCTCCAAATAGCAGCACCTGGAGGCAGGCTGGCTCTGGCAGCCAAACCCTGTATTAGAACTTTTAGAATGTGCTTGGAGCCTTTGAATTAAGTACCTTTCAGATTCCGACGGTGTCAGCACTAGAAAAGAATCAGATGGGTCTTTTGGCTCAAAGGCCTTAGAGGAACAGAGAGGAAACCAACCTACCTCCATCATTTGAAAAGGTGCTTAGTGCTCTATACAAATCCCGGGTCCTGCTAATTGCCTGTTTCCTGTGGTTTAGGAATAAAAGCCAGGGCCTTTCATCTGGAGTCAGTGACCAGCACTTCATTTTGTGTACAAAGTTGTGGAGGACATTTTCTGATTAGTGTCTGAACTCAAGTGTTTCAGGGTTATCTGTTGCTTCTCACTGCTCTATATTTGGGTACAATAGCAGAAAGGGACATCTGGGACACACGGGGCTGTGAGATGAATTCCATCAGTGTTCTCCATTTTTAAACCCTCATTTCTTGGTGTAATATTTCTGCCTAGGCAGAACTAACTAGTCTTTGCTATGATGGATCATTCACTCATCCATTTAGCTTAGTTGGTAGAGTGCCTTCGATCCTCAGCATCTCATACATTGAGTGTGGTGTTATAGACCTGTAATTTGAGCATTGGAGAGATGGTTGGTGGCTGGGGGAGTGCAAAGGCATATATATTCTTTGAGATCAGCATGGGTTACATGAGACCATGTTTTAAAAGAAAAACCAGACAACAATAACCGCAGAGAAGTCATGTGGAAGAGAGAGGTGAGGAAAGTATTTCCAACAATACAGCACCAGAGAACAAGACATGGTATGAGAACAATTTATGTAACTAAGGCTTACGAGGCTATCAGCACAGGCGGGGCTTAGATTCTAAGGGCTTTAGGGGTGATGTTGAAAGAATAGGTTTTATCCTGGAGCCATAAAGCAGTTTACACTTAAGGGACATCTTAGTCTGATTTGTTTTGTTTTGTATTTTGTTTATTGTTAGTGCTTGAGGCAGAAGGAAGGCCAAGTTCAGGGACTAATTACTGACTTTAATAGTACAGGTGGCTAGGTCAGGACAGGGTAGTTTTTGAGATACCACAGAGGAAAACTGTGATAGGCCAGGCTTGGTAAACAAAGGAGGCAAGGACTCTAGCTAGCTCCCTTGGTCACCCTCCCAAGGGTTCACAGAGTCTCACTCCCTTCCAGTTGCCCTTACAGTCTGTTGTGTTCCTGTCACCAAACACTCTAGCAATATGGTGTTATCAACTAAAGAGACTGATTCTTGAGCGCTAGAGGCTAGGTTCCAATTAATGGCCCTGTAGGTTCCATGTTTGATTAGAGTCACTTTCTGGTCCATAGATGGTAGCTTCCTGCTGTGACCTCACCAGATGAAAGCAGCAAGGGATCCCTGTGGGGTTCTTTGAAATATGTGCCAGTGCCATGCCTGGAGGTTCTCTGTAAGGATTCAGGCATTATGCTGGCCTGCCCCTGTCGCCTGGCAGAATGCACTCAGGCAGTACCCTGGTCAGCCCTGGTGCAAAGGACCCCCTTTAAAAGAAAGACCCCCACCCACTTGTGCTCTCTTCTCTTTCACTTATCTCTTTCCTGCTGTTTCCCTGGGGCAGACAGGACTGTTCCTGTCTCCCTCTTCTCTTCTCTGTGTCTCTTTATCCCTTCCCCTTCCTCTCCTTTCTAATACAACTCCTCACTAAGCTCTATCTGCCTGGCATGTTTGTCCCCCGCCTCAGTGACCCTTCCCTGCCATGGAATCTGCCTAGGTTCCTCTCACGCTTTATCATAACAGGCTCCACTGTCATGACCCATCACCACCCAAAGGCCCTGCTGTAAAGACCATCATACAGGGGTTCCAGTCTGAATTTGAGGAGATACAATTGAAGGAACCGGCTTCCCTTTTGGCAGCCATAACAGCCGAACATGTGCTTCTATGACCTTGACCTAGTCACTAGAAAGTCAGATGCCTGTCTTGTGACAAGGAACCAATCAGAAGTTAGCTGGTGGCACTATGCTTTACGACCCTGGGTGTGCTTTACGGACAAGCGCACAGCAATGACGTAGAGAGCATAGCAACCACCCTGGGAGGGCCTATGGGCCATAACAACCAGTTGACCAATCAACACAGGGCAAGCCCTCCAAGCCTGGAGGCACACCAATCGTGAGCCTGTGCGTACCCCTAGACACTCCCCTTACGCTGCCCTATAAAGATCTGTACGCAGCGGCTTCAAACCGTCTTTTCTAGTTGTCCGCCATGGCGGGTGGGTGAAAGACCCGAGCTAACATGGGGTTAGCTCGTTAAACCACAATAAAGCCTCATGCAGTTTGCATCAAGCTTTCACCTCCATTCTGTGTTTGGGGTGGCCGCCGTCCTGGGCTAAGATTCTGGAAGCCTCAGCTTTCTGAGGGTCTTACACAATCACCCCAGCTCATAGTAGCTCACTCCCAATTCCCAGCAGTGTTCACACAAACTTTTCCCTCCAGGCCTTCCCCCACCACCGTCTTTTCTGTCAGGTCAGGTACAGCCCTTTCTTCTGCTCAAGCATTTACCATCCCATCTGCCTAGTCATGCTGCCACTGAGCCTGAGATGCTGTTTGGGGACCTTTCGTTTCTTCTTCCCTCTGCTTTCTGTCAATCATGTCCTGTATTGTTGCTCTATTGCCCCTTTCCAGCAGCTAATGCCCTTTGTAGACCTCTCCAGGGGTCTGCTCCCTCTTTCTGGCTTCTCCACACATGGCTGGAGCTCTTCTGGGTGCCTGTAGTTTGCTATTACAGTTCCCAGGACCTTTGGAACCTATCTGCATTTCCCAAGAGAGCATTCACCTTCCAAAGGGCAGGAGCTTGTGTCCAGCTTCTATGCCAGGCTTACACCAGTGACTTAAACCTGCATTTGCGGACTGCCTGTGCATGTTTTTATCAACTTGACACAAACCCAAACATACTTGGCAAGAGAAAAATCTCAATTAAGGAATTGTCTCTATCAGACTGGCCTGTGGTGCATTTTCTTGATTAATGACCTATGTGGCAAGGACCAGACCAATGTGAGAGGGCCCATCAGGCCTGGGGTGTATAAGAAAGCAAGTTGAGTAAGACATGGGGTACAAGCCAGTAAACAGCTCTCCTCCATGGCCTCTTGATAGGGGATTTTCCTCTGTATATATGTTTATCTTATTGTTTGATAAATAAAACACTGATTGGTCAGTAGAGGCAGGAAGATAGGAGGGACTAGGAGATGAGGAGAATGCTGGGAGAGAGGCAGGGAGGCACCTCAAAGAGATGCCATGTAGAGACCAGGAAGATAGGACATGCCAGGCATTCTCTGGCAAGATGAGGCCATGTAGAAATACATAGATTAGTAGAAATAGGTTAATAATTAAGACAGAGCTTTCCAGTAAGAAACCCTAGCTATCAGCCAACAGTTTTATAATATAGTGTCCGTGTGTTTATTTGGGGCAAAGTGGTTGTGGGACCAGGCTGGAAAGAAACTCCAGCTACAGTTTCTACTTCAGTTCCTGCCCCACATTCCTGCCTTGACTTTATGTCCTGACTTTCTCAGTGATGGACTGTTGTGTACCTGGAAGTATAGGCTAAAATAAACTCTTCCCTCCCCAAGTTAGTTTTGGGCAGAGTGTTTTATCACAGCAACAGAACCTACCTAGTACAGACCATGGTCACAAAGCAGCCAGGCAAGCACAGTGTCTTATTTTTCAAAGGTTGGTTAGCTGGCATTGTGTGTGTTCATAAGTCAACCTGCCTCCATAAAATGCCCATTTCTCTCTTAGGATTGTATTATTTTTAATAAATCAGACCACCTCTTGGCCTTCCCAAAGACAGCAATGCAACAAGCCTTTGATGAATTAAAAATGGGGAAAATGAGTCATTGAAACACAGTTTTTCTTTTTAAATTCAGCTTTTAATTTTGGGGGTCACTGTAGATTCATATACAGTTGTCCTTTACCCAGTATCTGCCTAGGGTGACACCTTAGAATATGTACCAGCATAGCTAGTATATGATTGTCTATATGAGTTACTTTTCTGAAACTGTGACCAGACACTTAAAGGAACAGACTAGACTGCCTCATAGTCTAAGAGTGTCATGGCAGTGGGAATGTGGAGTGGCTTGTTCACATCTTGCTGGGTCAGGGCACAGCTCTGCTTCCTGCTGTGACACTGTGACCTTCAGCCACAGTCCCTAACTCATTAGTGACATCCTTACTGCCACAGTCTCTAACTCTTTAGTGACAGCCTTACTGATAGAAATTTGGGAACCATGCATTCCTGCCCTGGGTTCAGGGTTGTTTACATTTCCTTACATCTTCAAATTTTTGATTTTAATTTTTCCTGTGAAAGTCTCTTCTACTCTTCTCTCCAGAAAGAAACTGTTGGTCCTTATGTGGTCCCTGACAAACAGCTGATAACACTGGAAGACAGTGGAGTAGCTAGTCTCCAAGATGAAGCCTCAGCACTGAGCTTGATTTAAAAAAAAAAAAAAAAAAAAAAAAAAAGGAGCCTTTCTGTTTCCCTTCTGCTGGATCAAAAAATGTGATCTGTGGGGCTAGAGAGACGGCTCAGTGGTTAAGAACAGTGGCTGCTCTTCCAGAGGACCTGAGTTCAATTCCCAGTACCCACATGGCAGCTGATCATAACTATCTTTAACTGTATAGTCACATGGGATCCAGTGTCCTCTTCTGGTGTGCATACATGCGGACCAAACATCCACACATCTTACAAGGTCCGTGTAGCCACAGCCTTTGATCTGAGGAGCCAAGTGTGACCTGCCGTGAGCTTCACAGTAGATTAATATAGGGGAGGGAAAGAAGAAAAAGCCATTGAGTTCAGTATCCACTCAAGGCTTGGCTTTTAATTATGTGCTAGCCTATCATGCACAAAGCCGTGGGTTCCATGCCTAATTCTCCATTAACTGGGCATGGTAATGTGCACCAGTAATCGTACACTTAGGAGGTGAGATGGAGGAATTCAGATGTTTAAGGGCATCTGTGCGACTGAGAAAGTTCCCGGGCAGTTGGGGGCTAGCAGATAACTTTCCTCCTCCTCCTCAAGGCAAATTAGGAAACAGTTCTGATTCTCTTTCCCTTTTCCTTTCCCATTTATTTTCTTTCTCTTTTTAGTCAGGAAGAGTGTCCTACATGGAACCAAAACTCATCTGAAGAGGGTCTCAGGGTGCCGGTGTGTGTGTCTGTGTTGGAGGGGGGCTGGCCCAGCAGGACATCCGAGGCTTGGGAGCCACAACCCTCCCAGCTGAGATGGGATTTAAGAGATGCTTCGGGCAGCTTCCCGGGGGTTTATGCTGATTGATAGGCTTCATTGTGTCCTAGAGATTAGAGAAATAAGAGAAATACCATGTGACAATTAGCAAACCGTCAGGAACCCGAAGAAACACATGACAGATCAGTAGATTTATGAAAAACAGTGCTGACAGGCCCATTTTTCAGAGTTCAGCATTTCACCTGCAGAATTTAAAATAAAGAAAAAAAAAAAAACTCTTAAGACTCATCCTCACATTTGAGATGCTTCAGTTAAATGAGACCAAAACACAGTCAGGCAGGTTCTCCCCTATAGCTGTTTCCTGGAATAGCTTAAACACTTTTCACTTTGCCCCACCTGATACTCCCAAGGTTACTAACAACATGGAAACAGGCAGGGATGTTGTAAGCAAGAGGTTCAGTTAGCAACAGCCCCAGGTAAAACACAAAAATAGAAGGGGTTGAATTGATAATGTTTCTTAGTTTTTCTTGGAATTTTTTCTTCTAACCTTCAGCTTTTTTGTCCTCCCCACCTCATTTGCATCTTCCTCTTTGTCTACAGAGAGAGAGAGAGAGAGAGAGAGAGAGAGAGAGAGAGCGCTTACCTACACTTAAATGAAACGACTAACACTTGTTATATTCCGTGTCTCACAAGACTTCACATTTGGTTATAGTTCTTGAATAAACTATTTGTAACATCTCTTTGCCCTCCATCAACTCAGTCACAAAACACCTCTCCTCATCTAAAGGATGCCATGAACTCTTCCTGGTGTGTGCAGGGGTGCTTTTCCACCTTTCTCCACAGGAAAATGAAAATGGCACAAACAAAACAGAGAACAGTGAGAGCGCAGCCATGACCTAGATTCTAAGACCTGGGTGGGGTTGCTGAGTAACGCCTCCACACAAGACCAGCTGCCCAGCTGTGTGTGTATGTGTGGGGGTACTGGGCTTCTCTCCACTGGCTTAACTTGGGTCACTTGTTGAATTCTAGGAGGAAATTTTTGCTCATTGGGAGACCTTACCCGATTTGGTGCTGGAAGCTTTTCAGCTTCTAATTACGGTGTTTAGAAGACAATAGAGACAGCTTAAAATAATAAGAACACTGCTAAAAAGGGGCAGATGGTAGTTGTGTGACAAAAAGAAGTGTTGGTTCTGGGTACAGTGTACATTTAGCCTGTCAGCAAACACACAGCTTTCTGCAGGTACCATGGGAGACGCACTCAGGAGAGGGAGCCATGAACCCGGAGGTTTTGAGTTTTGCTTTCCCAAGCAGCTGCTGAAGTTAGAATAGCGGCTTAATAGAAATTAGAGTTTATCCTTTTGAATCCCCTAGCAATTTGCCTCTGTTGGGCCGCAGGTCATTATGATGCAAAGAGAAAGGCTCCCGGAACAGGGTGTGATTCAGGCCTGCATTCTTGCTGCCACATCCAATTCAGCTGAAAGCCAGAAGTACAGTGAGTGCACTTCCTGGTCTTTGACCCTTCCTGGGAGCTTTTGAGAAGCAGGGTTTGTGCAGAACACTAACCTCCTTCTCCACATTCACTAAAGTTAGTAAACCCACTCAGAGGCTTGTAGAAAACCGCTTTTTAAAAGAATGCACCTCCACCTCCCTCCTAGCTTAAAAACAGGGCTTCTACCTTCCTATTTCTCTCCTCAGCAAACTGAAACACTGGTCTTAGTAACAGGTGTTAAATGTCCCAAAGCATCTCTTGCTCTTTTTCACAGATGGGCCAGTGACACAGAGGACAGTTGTTTTAAAACCTCTATGCTTGAAATGACCAAAGAGAGAGAAAATAAATACAGAAAGTGAGAGGATCCAATTCGAGAGTACTCTACCTAAGATTTTAATCTGCACCTTACCCTCCTACAGCACCCCAAGTTACAGACAGGCAACTGGGAGCAGAAAGAGTAAGCAACTTGCCTAAAGCTACACATTCATTGGGCAGAGTGAGGGTGATCTGAGCCCAGGAAACATGAATCCAAAGTACCACATTTGCCTCTCAGGAGGGGAGCAGAGCTAGACACTTGGAAAGACTCATAAAAGAAACCAGTAAAGCAAATTCCAAAGTAGATGAGTTATAGAAGAAAAATAAGAGAAAACAATTGATTCTTTCATTCATTTTTAAAGGCCACTTAAAACCAAGTTCAGAATTCATAAGATTGAATTATAACATACATGTACACTGACTGGTTCATGGGTAAAGCTAGGTAAGGCCAGTAGGCGCCAAAGACCCAGTACCTGAGTGCTATGTTTAGAAGTTATTTGTCTATATTTCTAAGCCCTGGAGCTGGAGCAGACAATCCACACAGGTTGAGGTCCTCACTGGATGGATGGATGGTTCTGAACAGTCTAAACCATCCCCTAAAATACAGTAAAAACAAAAATTGCATAGCAGAACAGACTCAAGGACTCAAGCCAAATCACAGGCCCCCAGGAACCTTTTAGTTCCCCAAACACCTGCCCTGGGGCAAAGCAAAGAAGCTAATTGGTGTGCACTGAGCCTGCCAATCACAGAGGATTTCCAGGGTAAAATGGAAATCCGTCCCCCCCATGCCCCAGGGCTGTGGAAGCAGTAGGGATTCCAGGCAGTGAATAAGCCCCAGAGGGATTGCCCAGGAGCACAAAGAAGGGTCTCTGCTCTGCGGTCTCTAGCCTGAGCCTCTGGGCGTCCAGGGGGGACTTAAAGGGTACAAACTCAATAAAAGCCCTGGAGAACCCTCCTCAAGCACTCTCAGGTGCCGGTGACTCTGTGCTTAGGTCATGGATCATTTTCCTTGAGTAAAATCTGCCCTCTGCAAGAACAAGGAGACGGCAACACTAAATCTGATGAGATTGAAACAAGACACTCAGGTTTGAGCAGTGAGGTGGCATAGCCAGTGAGGTAGGTCTGTGCCAGGTGTGATTGCAGGGACTGGAAACTTTCCACACACTCCAACTCCAGGTCAGTACTGATAGATTCTGAGTCGCTGTGCACCGCAAGCCAAACGCTTGAGGAGGAGCTCTTCAGTCAGCCTTCAATGAACAAGGAGGGTCCAGGGTCAAAGCATCTACAGCTCCAGCTCCTCTCCCAGCACACTGCACAATGGGGCCCCAAGACTGGTAGAGCAAGTTTTTGTTAGCAACTGTGGTTTGAATAGAAACTACCCCACAGGCCCATAGGGAGTGGCAGTATTAGGAGATAAGGTCTTGTTGGAGTAGTTGTGGTTTTTTAGAGGAGGTCATTGATCTAGTGTATCACTAGGGGGTGGGCTTTGAGGTCTCACACCCTCAAGCCAGGCCCAGAGTGTCATAGTCTCTTCCTGCTGCCTATGGATCCAGATGTGGAATCTCAGCTCCTCCAGCACCATGTCACATGTGTGCCACCATGCTTCTCACTATGACGATAATGGATAATGGACTAAACCTCTGAACTATAAGCCAGCCTGTATTAAATATTTTACTTTACAAGAGTTGCAGTGGTCAGGGCTGGATAGATGGCTCACCAGCGGTTAAGAACACTGGATGCTCTTCCAGAAGACCAGGATTCAATTCCCAAAACCTACATGGAAGTTCCCAACTGTCTGTAACTCCAGTTCCAGGGACTCTGACACCTTCACACCAATGAACATAACATAAAACTTAAAAAGAGTGGTAGTGGTCACGGTGTCTCTTCAAGCAATAAAATCCTAAGATACGGTAGAAACCATGAGTAGAAGTGAATGGTGAAAGTGAGACAACAAGAAGGGAAAGCCTTCTGAGTAATATATTTCAGTAATACAGCTGGAGGTTGAGGTCCGAAGGCCCAGCTCCTGCAGCCCAATGGGCCACACTCAGCCACCCAATTAAAGAGATGACTGGTGATGAACAGCCTGGAAGAGACTTACTCAGTGTGACACAATCAGAAGCAATAAAAAGGATCCAGTGACTCCAACTCCACTTTCCTTTTTAAAAAGACTTATTTTCAAATTTTAGTTGTGTGTATGTGTGTGCATGTGTGTGTGTGCGCGCACACGTATTTATGTGTGTGTGTGTTGCGTTATTGTTAGAATGCACAACAAAGACAACAAAATTACATCAAAGTTCTGCCCAAGAGAGTGGACCTCTGGTTTGGGTGGAAACTGAACACCCCAGTTGTGTCACTTTGACTAAGGGATTATCCCTAGGAAGGCATGCTAAAGAGAGGTGCGTGGAATAATTAGTCCTTTAATGAGATACTGAGCTTTCCCTTCCCCAGAATTCCTGCCTCTGGGGCAGTAGCTTACAGACTTGCAGCCTTTTCATCCGCCTCTTTTCCAAGGGTGATTTACTTAAGGCTTCGGGCTCCCTCCCTCCACCCCAGGCACCATTTGGGGCTTCCTAGCCTTCTCTCTGAAGCTTCTCTTCCAGCCACGCAGATGCTTGCCCGCCTCATCTCTGCTTCATACCAGCTTCAGTGGCATGACTTTTCCCTTTATTTCTTCCTCTAGGCAGTTGCTGAAGTCCCCAGCTTGCCTACCCTTGGGTCTTTCTTGAAACTCTAGTAAAATTGTCCTTGAGCTTCTGTTTAAATCCATTCGTAAAGCCCTTTTCTCAATGAGACTAAGAACCCCAAGAGAGCCTGGCCGGTGGTGGTGGTGGTGGTGGTGGTGCTGCTGCTGCTGCTGCTGCCTTTAATCCCAGCACGTGGGAGCCAGAGGCAGGAGAATCTTTGTGAGTTCAAGAGCAGCCTGGTCTACAAGAGCTAGTTCCAGGACAGCCTCCAAAGCCACCGAGAAACCTTGTCTCAGAACCCCCTTCTAAAAAAAAGAACCCCAAGGGAATAAACTGATTTCCCCTGCATCACTCTGTGTACATGCATGCAAGCACCTATGGTGGCCAGAGATATATCCTCTTAGATCTAAAGTCACAGGGAGTTGTGAGTCTCCTGACCCAGCTGCTGTGAACTGAACTTTCATCTTCCAGAACTTTCATCTTCCAGAAGAACAGCAAGGGCTCTTAACTACTGAGTCATCTCTCCAGTCCCACAGGTCCATCTTTGAGGCAATGCTTAAGGAGAGAAGGGGTTGGGGTTGAGAACTGGGGTTTGTATGATCAAGCACCAGGAATGGTCTGGTGGAAAATTGCCTTAGCTTTGGTCCTTTGAGATAAGAAGTCCTTATGACTTGAAAGCAAGCTTATTCTAAGGTGATAATTATTTCTTCTTCAGGGAATGGCCTAGCCAACATAGATGACTGCCCATACAAGGAAGTGACCTGGCCCTCTGGATGATTGCCCTTCTGCAGAGAATGGCTTGGCCTGATTTGCCTTTCCTAGAATCTAGGTGACTACAGACTTAGGACAATGACATCGCTGTACCTTCAGCCTTGCAAGGAGTGAGCTAGGTCAGACAAAGAGAGACTGAGTGGTCATCACACCTTGCAGAATCAGGCAGGCATCTGATCCAAAGTACAGGAAACAGACACAAAATAAAGGCAGAGATGCTAGACCTTCAACCTACTTTTAGTTGCAGCGTGGGCCCAATTGAGGACTCAGTGCTGTCTAGCAGAAGCAGTGTCTCATTGCCCGATAAAGGAAGTATTGCATATGGATACCTATATGACTCTTACTTACTGTGGTGTAAGATAGGCAGGGGACAAGGAGACAAATTGCATGGTTGGTGACCAAAGATGATGCAACAAACTCCTTTGCTGAAATATACTGGTATCCCCCATCCCATCTGACATGATGACACACCCAAAGAAACTGATATAAGGACAGATGGAGAATATACCTTAAGCCTGAAATTATCCAATAGATGTTTCTGTAAAGAACACTCAAAGCTGTGTTGACAGCAGTATTGAGCCACATCCCCAGGGTTTCTAACAAAGAACAGAACATCAAATGAACAGAAGATTCAAACTGCAGAGCAAGACCAAGACCAAGAAAGGCCCTAGGTAGTCCCAGAGAGACCTGTGGAGCTGAGAACACTTCATGTAGCCTGAGTGGAGACAAGAGGCCCAAGCTTCATGAAAGGGGTAAGGAAGGAGTCTAGTGTCTGGGAGATACAGATGTCAAAATGTTGATAGGTTAAATCTAATCCGTTCAAGGATGGGACCAACCTAACTCTTTCCCTTTGGCTTCTGCTTCCTGCTTCATGTCTAGCCAAAATTCAAATACAAACTTGGTTCTCACCCTTTGCTGTGTCATTTCTTGTGACATGAACTGGTCCCTCACCACCCTCCCATGCCCTGTAATGGAAAATAAAAGAATAAGAAATAAGGAATCATATTTATCACCACCTGTATAGAGGGCTTAAATTCCCACTGGGAGAGGGCCTCACCTTGAGGGAGGTCTTTCTCTGGAGAGGTCTTCATCAACAGAAAGCAAGTAGCAGCAAGGTAAGTGCCCAGGTCTTGACAGGCAGCTGCAGGTACTAGCACTACACTATCCACCACAGTAGGCACCATTAACAACACTAATAAGTATTTCATATGCAATCCCACTAGAATCCCTGGTACCCATTACAGGGAACAAATTTCCACTATTGGTCTGGGGACAACCAAACAGAAGTCCCATTCTTGAAACACTAACAGCTGACTTCCTAAGAGTTACAGGATGCGGCAGGAGTCCCTATGATACATGCTTTTCTTAAAAGTCCTTGTGTTTTTGAGACAGTGTCTCCTGTAGCTTGAGCTGGCCTCTAACTTACTATGACGCAGGACTTAATCTCAAGCTCCAGGTCCTCCTGCCTCTGCCTCTCACTGGTTTGTGGTTACACATATTACTTGCTATTCTGAAAGTATACATTGTAAATCAGCAGCCCATGTCTGGGACTACACCTAAAGGAAAGCCCCCCACAATCTACTTGGAACAGATAAGGGCTTTGATTGTCTCCATGTTAAGGCCTCATTGCTACTGATGTTTATCCTTGAGGTGGGAGAACGAAATTAGGGCTGAAAGATGAAAGATGAAAGATTGGTTAAGGTCACATGATCGACACAGTCAGGCTAAAGTCTTAGAATTCATCAGTTTGGATGTTGTTGTATAGCAGTCATTTTAAGGGAGAAAAAGATCTGTTCGCAGTCATCTTTGAGAACTTGGGTGCTTTGGGTTTGTATGTCTGTTTTATCATTTAAAGACATAAAAATGCATCCTGCCAAACTGATGCCTTTAAACTGAAGCCATGGAGGGAGAGAGAGAGAGAGAGAGAGAGAGAGAGAGAGAGAGAGAGAGAGAGAGGGAGAGAGAGAGAGAGAGAGAGAGAGGGACCATGGTGTCTGGCCAGGTGACTAACTCTCCAGCAGTTTCTATCCTCTTGGGCATGGGATTTCTGATAACACTGGCTCAATACTTCAAAAGTGTTGTGTGGATTGACTTAAAGTTACCTTTGCGGTACTGAGCAGGGGATTGGTTATCTTTCATGTCTCCAAGGTTCTTGGGAACCTGATTCAGACAGAGCAGTGGGAGGAAACTGTCAAGGGGGCAAAGCAGAGAACAGAAGCTGCCATCTTGTTCCCTGTGGGAAGGAGGAGGATGAAGGAGGTGGAGCCTGCACAACACGTTGCCCATTTCCTCAGCAGGTCTCCTCTGGCATAGCCTACCAAAGATGCCTCCAGCTCGAGTGAGTGCAGGAGCAACCTACCTCCATTTCCCAGAAGTCACATACAATCTGGGGTTAAACCACTAGTTCCCTTCCTGGTCTTGCATTGCTTCTGCCAATTCTCTAAAAGTAAAACAGGATATGAGAAAATTCTAGAAATAAAAGTCTAACAGCAATCCTGGCAATACTGTTTCCTGGTGACATGTGTTCTCAGAGACCCTAATGTGACCGCACACAAAGACCTGCACAGCAAGTCCCAGGAGACTGGTGCTGTCCAGTGGGCACCAAACAGGCTCACTCTACCGACAGTGATGGGTGTTTGAAAATTGTCTGCTGGCTGCTTGAAGATATTTTCATTTCTGATGGGCCTGTAATCTGCGAGAAATGAACTTCAATTGCTTTTTCTGCAAGTACTAAAAAGTTAACTCTTACATCTTGGAGGGCTCCAGCGAAGCACATGTCAAGGACTGGTAGGTCAGTCGGACTGAAATCACAGCTCTGAAATGAACACTTGATACTGTATATAAATTGAATGATCAGCTGGGTGATTTTTAGAACTACCTGGGTGGAATTTATGTGTCTTCTGGATGAGATGATGGTTCTAGGCCAATGGGAGTACCTGACACACAGCACTGCAATCAGCAGGTGAGGGGAGGAGAGCTGGGCGGGAGGAGGTGGGTGAGTGGCTTGACCTCTAGTCTTTTCACCCCTCTTCTTCTGATTGTCCTTCAGCGAGAGTGCAGCTACTTACAGAGCAGTTGTGCCTCTTGCTGCTGCTGTGTGAGCATGTGCAGAATGGCTCAGCATTTGCTGGCTCTGTGAGAGACGGTCAAGTGAGCCTTGACCTCTGTGTCCCCAGCAGATTGGGAGCCTCTGAGAGCAAGCCTAACAACTGGCAGCCTTGGCTTGGAGAAGTGAACCATTACTGACTGATGGTTTCTTTTTTTAGAAGATGGCTAATATTCATACGCTAGACTCCAATCTTTTAATTTGGACTCAGGATTTTCAGGAAAAAATTGAAAGGAAAAAAGAGGTTACAGAGGGGAAGAAATAATTCGTGAGAGAGACTGATGACATAATAGAGGAGTGAGACAAAAATTAAAACAAACTGAGCAGGGGGAGAGGAAGGAGAGACTTGGAAGGTGGATGAGGTGTAGCAGAACAAAAGAGAAAGAGACAAGGAGGAGAACGGTGTTAACGAAGGAGTAATTCTGAGTGTTATTCAACATGTTGATCATTCCAGGCCTCATAACTCTTTCCTAATCTCTTTTCTTTCTCTTTTTTAAAATATTTTTTCATTTTATTATTTTTTTATATGCATCAGTGTTTTGCTTCCATGTATATCTGTGTGAGTGTGTTGGGTCCCTGGAACTGGAGTTACAGACAGTTGTGAGCTGCCATGTGGATGCTGGGAATTGAACTCACTCCTTTGGGAGAACAGCTAGTACTCTTAACTGCTGAGCCATCTCTCTAGTCCCTCAATAGTTCTTGGTGGGAATAACCTATTCCTTCATTGTCTGCTAAATTCTAATAACCCTCGTGACAAACACAACAAGAATTCCTTTAAAGGAAGTGTTGGGGAAAATGGAAAGTGAAAGGAAGAAAAGATAGTCTGCCCCGTTGTTGCCAGTCTACTCAGGATGCAGGACCTCTAGGTTCGAGCTCAGTATGTGTTCTCCACAGAATTCTCCAGAAGAATCAGAGCACTACAAACAATCTTAGCATTTAGATTTACCCACCGAACACAGCTTCAATATCACCCTTTACTAGATTTCCTGTGAACACGTAGAGAAGACTGATTGCCGAGGACAAGTCCTTTCAGAGCACAGGACTGAACTTCTGCATAGGACCTATTGGGGTTTCCATACATGACACCACCTCAATTCCCACATTAACTATGTGTACCCCGTTTCTCATTTCTCTTATAGCATCTTTGTTTGGCTAATTGCCAGTTCCCATCTGCTGCCATTCTTGGCCCCGGAGAGGAAGCATCGGTTCCAGGTTATTTTAACAAGTCATTTAACAAAGGCCAAATATGAACAGCACATCAACTTTGATTAAGACTGGGGATTCTGCTCCTCACAGCAGAAGTTATTAAAGCACATTAGTAAGTTGTTTAATTTTTCAGTACAGTAAGGAAAAGTTCAAAAGAGGTCTATTCTGCTTTGATGACTGAAGATATTCGAGTGTGTCTCAACAGATTAACCTGAAACAGACTCCAAAGGCTGAGGGCCACATCTTTGCACAAGCAAACTGGGATTCATGCTCAGAATTACTTGGTTTGCATGAACGTAAGCTAATATTTAATTGCACTATCTTTCTTATCACACTACCAAAAGACAGAGATCCTGGAGAATCAGATTAATGTGCCCTGACCTGTAAACATGTTTGGATCCATTCCCTAATTGTGCTTTGCCTTCCACTCTCCAGAAAGAGCACACATGGCCATGCTGCCTGAGTTTGCTCTTCTCTCCTGAGAACCTGCTTTGTCGGGACTTCACACCAACTAACTGTACCCAGCCTATTCCCTCCCAGTTCTAGGTACCATCAAATGCATAAGCAGCATGGCGATTCTTAGACTACTAATCCATCTGGATTCCATAGTTGAACATAGTATGATGCTCTTCACAAGGGGCTGTGCGGCAACTAAAATAAAAACGCATTGAAGAGTCAAAGACGACTCAAATTTATGAAAATTTGAATCAGTCTTGATGCAGGCCAGGTAGCCTCCAATCTCGAAGTAATCTCGGTGACCGCATAAACCTCATTGGCAGGTATGTTAGAAATAGGGCATGATTTATAAATATGTCAAAGGTGGCTCCCACTTAAAACTTTTCCTTTCTGGAGGACAAAGCTGTCTGGGCCAGGACAACGTGTCAATCACCTTGCGTCCACAGAAAGGGGACAGAACAGCACTTTCTCATTTGTTTCCAACACTGATTCTCAGATAGTGGCTCCGGTGGGCAGCCAGAGCATTAATCCCCACAAAAGCTGCCATTCGGGAGAGGCTGCCTCAGCTTTCCTCGGATAAACTGTGGATTGCTAACGGCTGTGGCCGGGCTTTGCGCCCCTGGGAGTAATGAACACACCACACCGACAGTTCTCAGTCTGTACATACCTTTCTCTGAGCAATTTTAACTTTTCCCATGTCCATTAGGCCTTCCAGCCTAATCTCGCTCTGCCAATTGCTCCCATGGTGAGATCATTAAGTAAATTATTTTAAGATCAAACACCCTGCAGTGACAATGGCGTCCCATGTAAGGTAAATGCTTCAAAGGCCCCCCTTTCAAATTACAGCTCTCCGGAGTTCCTAGTTGCCTCTCGTAGGGCCTGCCCCGCCATCTCCTGCACCGCTTGGCTTGTTGCCCCAGGCAAAGGTAGCACTGCTAATTGGCCTCTGTAACAAAACTGACCTGTGGACAGGATAAGGCTTGTTTGGAGCTTAGAGACAAAAATTATTCAAGGTTAAAAACACATGAATGCCCCAACTACGTCACCAAGAAAGCGGTCTGAAAGAACGTCTTCCCCCGCCGTTCCTGGAGTGAAAGAATGCGCTCCCGGCGCCCGGGCGGAACAAAGGCGCCTTCAGGTAGCCCGCGCCCGCACCCTCTCCGCGGGGCTCCTCGCCATCCTCTTAAACCCCGAGCCCAGGAGACCCATGCTCGCCGGGGTTCCCGGCCCCCTCCTGGGGAGGGCCTTTGATCTCCCGGGCTGGTGGCAGATGGGACAATTTAACTGCTTGGAACAGGTGCAGCGAGTTTGCTTGACAGGTCGGGGCTTTTATTTCTAGCACATTAGCTGGGCGCATACAAATGGGTTTTTGACAGATTCAAGCAGGTAAAATAGCACCGAGGCTCTGCGAAAGCGCGGTCACACCTGCCGAGGTGGCACAATTGCAAAAATGAGGCATAAATTAAAGACAGGTAAAACCTCGGGGCTCCCTGCTGCAGGGGGCTCTGGGTTTGGGTTTTTGTTGTTGTTGTTTTTTTTTGCTTTTTACTACTTGCAGAGGTGGTGTATTGGGGTGGGGATGGGAGGGCATTCTCCGTCGAGTAAACACCAAACTCCTTGATCTCTTCGGGCTCAAAAGAAGCAAGGCTTGGTGGGGTGGTTCCCAGCCATCCTCCTGTGGCGGTGGCTTGTCACACTTCACTGATACTCGCCTGGGCCTGAGAAGAAGAGGGGAATAAAGCAAGCACCCCGCCCGGCTGCCCTGGGGCTACCCTGCAGCTCCCCCCCACCCCCCGCCCCTCGCTTCCCTCTCGCCATTCTTCTTCGCCAGGTGAAAGATTGGGATCTACAAATTGTGCTTAGCTAATGAAATAGCTCACCCATTGAGCAAAGTTTGGTAAATAGCGGTCTTCTGAGGACAGTCCACAGGAATTAAGAAGTAGCTGGTCGCTCTAGCCAGTCTTACCCGATGTGGAAAAAAGAACGATTTTGGACACTCGACCCTTGGTCAGTTACTCTTATTTTTCTCGATAAAAAGAAAATGTCGAAGAGGAACCTTCTTTTTCCTCTTCTAATTGGAACATACAACTCCCTTAGAGCAAAAATGTTCCAGAACATTTGTGTGTGTGTGTGTGTGTGTGTGTGTGTGTGTGTGTGTGTGAAATGGCACACATTGAAAAAAATTAAAGTTGCAAAACATGATGCTATTTGGCAGTAATTTGCCCCTGTTTTACACATGTGTCCATGGTAAAAGTCTTTGTGACATTAGATTGCAAATTAATGATTTAAGCTTTTCCCTTTTTCCATTTTCTCTCTCTCTCTCTTTTTTTTTTTTTTATTCTGAAGGTTTTGAGAATGCTTTTTTATTGTCAAGAACCTTAGGCATCACAGTTAAAAGCCTTGGCTCCTTGGGAAGGAGGCTGCTCGCTCCTTCCTTGATGGTGTTTCTAGACCAAGAAAAATTAAGCATCACCTCTTGCCTTTTCCTTGGCTTTGGTGCTCACTAATGGGTTGGGAGAGACAGCACTTACAATACAGAGCAGCACTCAAGAGTCCAACCTGCAAAGAAGGGCTCCTCCTAACAAAGAGGCCTCTCTGGAGGCCATGGCATTTTCTCTGTTGAAATCACAATCCTGGGCCAGCATTGTATAGAATGACCACAGTGGACACTGAAGTCAGCCCCTTGGGTTTGTTTTTGTTTTTGTTTTGTTTTGTTTTTTTTCTCGAGACAGGGTTTCTCTGTGTAGCTTTGGAGCCTATCCTGACACTCGCTCTGTAGACCAGGCTGGCCTCGAACTCTCAGAGATCTGCCTGCCAATGCCTGGGATTAAAGGAGTGTGCCACCAACGCCCTGCTTAGCCCCTCGGTTTTATAGAGGAACTAAGTATAAAGGAGGGAAACCAAGGACCAATTACTCAAAGTGAGTTGTATTGTCAAACCTTTTTTATTTGTTTGCGTGTTGGATGAATCCATCCAGCATCACTGAGAGCCGTGGTGTGGGAGGCAATATGAGGACATACTGGCTGTTCAGAATGGAACCCAAGAAGACCTCTCTGGGGCAAGGGTGTGCGTATGTGCACAAAGAGAGATTATTGGGCAAATGAACAGTTAGTTGGGTAGCACACTAAACACTGATACTTCACAGGGCACAGAGTACCACGGGAGAGTAGCCAGCCTTAACCGGAGTGAGGTATCACCCAGTTCAGGAAGAGGGTTTTTTGTTTTGTTTGGTTTGTTCTTTTGAGACAGGGTTTCTCTGAGTATCCCTAGCTGTCCTGGAACTTGTTCAGTAGAACAGGCTGACCTCAAACTCAGAGAGCTCCACCTGCCTCTGCCTCTTGAGTGCTGGGATTAAAAGCATGTACACCACCAAACGGGGCCCAGGAAGAAGGTTTTAAACAAAATATTTAATAATAAATGGATGCTTACCTGGACAAGGAAGAGAGCATGAATATATAAAGCACAGATCAAAGATGATAAGGAATTCAAACGGTTTGGACAGTATAAAAATGTATAATATAGAAGTCAAAAGGATGAGCCTAGGAAGAAAGTGCCTGGTAGTTGGTGGTCATAGCCAGCACAGCACCTCTGTGAAGACTAGACAGCTGTCTGAGGATGGTTGGGTGACAAAACAGAGGAAGCCTGTGTCCCAGTCTGGGAGTCCTGGAATATTAAACATGGTGGTGGCCATAGTCGTCTGAACATCCATATACTCTGCTTCAAGCAGCCATGATGGTGAGCAGAAATTCAGGGACCAGGACTGGTCAGAAGTTGCTTCTCTCCTATAAACCTGTCTCAGTATTAGTATTCCAGGGCCATTGACTACAGACTAAAACATCTTGAATTCTGACTCCAGAAACCTTTTCTTCTCCTATGTTGTCTCAAGCAAGGCTCTCAAACGCAATGCCCCCGCCTTCTACTTCCTGTGCATCTCTCTATCCATCTGCCTCTCTCTTACTCTAAGGTTTTTTTCTATGTTCACATCCTATCATCTGGTTGCTTGCTCTTCCTCTTGACCTATAGTTGACTTTATTTCATCCTGTTTATAATATTCAAGTAGAAAGCACTTGTATTAAAGGTGTGTGCCAAGGCTGATCCATATCACAGCTAGACACAGGTTTTTCCAGTAAATAACACAATCTCAGAGTTCACAGTGTGATCAAATATCCCTGCAACAATTAGGAGGTGTGGCCTTGTCGGAACAGTGGTGGCCTTGTTGGAGGAAGTGTGTCACTGAGGGGTGGGCTTTGAGGTTTCAGATGTTCAAGCCAGGTCCACTCTCTCTTCCTTCTGCCTGCTGATCCAGGTGTAGACCTCTCAACTCCTCTTTAGTACCATGTCTGCCTGCATGCTACCATGCTTCCTACCGTGATGACAGTGGACTGTAAACCAGCCCCAACTAAATGTTTTCCTTTATAAGAGTTGCCATGGTTAGCTGGGAGGTGGTGGCACACACCTTTAATCCCAGCACTCAGGAGACAGAGGCAGGCGGATCTCTATGAGTTCGAGACCAGCCTGTTCTAAAAGAGCTAGTTCCAGGACAGCTTCCAAAGCCACAGAGAAACCCTGTCTCGAAACTCCCACCCCACAAAAAAAAAAAAAAAAAAAGGGTTGACATGGTCGTGGCATCTCTTCACAGCAATAGAAGCCTAACTAAGACATTAGTCCATAAAATATTACTTGTATATATGTGTTTTCAGGGCTGACCATTTGGTATTGGACAACCAATTGGTGTGTTCCTCCCTGAAGAAGACTATTGCACCTGCTCTCAGCATTCCTCAGTTTCTACTTCTAGGGTCGAGGCCTCAATGATCTTTCTCCCTTCCCTGGTAGTTTGACTCTTGGTATCATCCTTATTCAGGTCTTGTTCAGGCAGTCATGTTGGTGAGGCTGCATAGGTATGGCTTCTGTGACATCCTAGGACACACAGTCCCACAGCAAAACTCCCCGTTATTCGAGCTCTTACAATCTTAACTCCCTCTCTTCTGAAATGATGGCTGAGCCTTGGGCACAGTAGTTGTGTTTTAGATGTATTCGTTAAGCAGGTTCTCTTCCAAATTCCAGACGTGTTTAAGACAAAGCCTTAGTGAAAACTTTTCTTGTTTCCCACTGCTTCTAAGAGAAAAGGCAAAAGCTTTAGGTGACCCAAATGCC
This sequence comes from Cricetulus griseus, assembly GCF_003668045.3. Classification (NCBI taxonomy): domain Eukaryota; kingdom Metazoa; phylum Chordata; class Mammalia; order Rodentia; family Cricetidae; genus Cricetulus; species Cricetulus griseus. The sequence continues at coordinate 192,527,734 of NC_048598.1, forward strand.
CGCAGCTTTGCTTCTTCTATCTTCTGTATAAACCCCATTCAGAGCCATTCCATAAACTGGAATGTAGGGAGTTCCATTCTCCAAATGTTCTTACCCAACTTCTTTTCATGGTCAAATATTGTGTACCCCATTTCTGAGGGGAGACTTAATCTGGCCAAGACTACAACTTTAGTCTTGTGTTCCTAGTCATAACTTACCCAACTTGTCACCATCACTGCATCCAGGCTCAGAGTGCAGACATAGAAGGGTCCTGATGATGCATGATGAATGAATGCAAGATAGGACAGGCTGAGCCTTCAATAAGTCAGACCATTACTATAGGAAGTTCATAATGAAAATAAGGAAAAGTAACTCTAATGAGAGGGATATGTTTGTGCAAGTTGTTGATGCAGCTATCTCAGCATGGCAGGATGCCACCTGTTATGGTGGTGGTGGGGAATCAGTAGGAATCAGTAAACTAGTCATTTACAGAATGTAAATGAGTTTTTAAAAATCCACTTTATGTATGAACACATATTCACTCAAAACAAAGAAATATTTAAAACTAAATCTAATGAAAATGTGCATGATTGGTTAACAAAGAAAACCATGCAAAATTGGAAAATTAAAAGATACATGTGGTGGGGAAGCCCTTCTGTACAATGTGAATATATGTTTCTCTTACTGGTTGATGAATAAAGCTGTTTCAGCTAATGGACAGGCAGACTGTAGCCAAGCAGGAAGTATAGGTGGCGATATCAGACTAGGAGAATTCTGGGAAGATGAATGAGGTTGGGGATGTCCTTCTGTGTATATGTTTCTCTTATTGGTTGATTAATAAAACACTGATTGGTCAATAGCCAGGCAGGAAGTATAGGCAGGGTGACCAGACAAGGAGAATTCTCAGGAGAGGACACAGAGACACCATATAGCTACCAGGAAGGTAGAACCCCCGAGCATTCTCCAGTAAGCCAAGACCATGTGCAGATACGTAGATTAATAATAGAAATGGGTTAATAATTAAGAGAGAACTATCCAACAGAAGACTGAGCCATCGGCCAAACAATTTATAATAATTAACATATAAGCCTCTGTGTGTTTATTTGGGACTGGGTGGGACAGAAAGCTTTGTCAGCATACACAAGAATATTTGAATAAATGGACAGATGTACCAAGCTCCTGGATGGACATCAGTCCTGTAAAATGTTATCTTTTTATGAAATGATGAAACTGATGTGTTCATTTATGAAAATGAAACTGATATGTTTCGTAAATCATGTGCAATCAAAGTCCATTGAATTTGGGGGAGAACTTTATAGTATGACTTTGACATTTGCCTGGAAAAAGGAAGAACATCATTTAAGAAGAAATTGGCAGGAAGATATGGTGCTTGGTGTTAACTGTCCACCTGACAGGCTCTAGGCTTGCCTGGGAGGTGGTTCCTCTGGACATGCCTGTGGGAGATGATCTTGACTGCTTTAACGGATGTGGAAAGATCCCCCCATTGTGGGTGGAGTCAGGGATCCTGGACTGTGTAGGGGTGGAGGTGGGGTAGGGAGAAAGGGGAGCCAAGCAGCAGTATGCAGTTCTGGACAGCTTTTGACTAACCAGCTGCTACAAACTCCTGCTGCCTCAGCTTCCTCACTGTGATGGGGAACCTTGAACTGTGAGCTAAAACAAATGCTTTCTCCCTTAGGTTGCTTTTGTCAGACATAGAAACATAGATGACACCCAGTGAGTTTGGCAAGGTCGGATTACAAAAAAAAAAAAAAAAAAAAAAAAAAAAAAAAAAAAAAAAAGGCAAGACCAGGAGTACTGTTCGAATTGCTGAAACAGATTTGCAGGACAGAGGGCCACTGGAGATAAAGAGGGCATTTCAAATCAATGCCAGAAATGTGGTTTCTTTTCAATAAATGCTGCTGGGTAATTACTTAACGGTCACAGATCATTACGATAAGTTCTCAGCCCCCTTTTATATCACATCTGGGGAGAGGACACAGATGTGTTTGCCACAAATTATTAATGAGCTGTAAGGTGCTGGAGAGATTGCTCAGGGGTTTAAAGTACTTGCTGTTCTTTCAGATGACCATGGTTCACAACCATCTGAAACTCCAGTTCCAAGGGATGCCCTCTTCTGCTTTTTGAGAACACTGTGTATGCACAAGTGCAGAAATATATATGCAGACAAAATTTTCATACTCACAAAAACTTAAAAAACCTGGAAGTATTTTTTAAAAAGTAAACCAAAGTGAGAAATTTAAGAAAAGATGACCAGATTGATAATATAACCATAAAAAATAAAAATAATGCAGCCAAAACACTCATACACATAAAAAAATGAAAATAAATAAATCTTTTTTTCAAAAAAGATGTCAAAAAAGTTAGAATGGTATAACGAGAGTTTTTCTGGCCTGGCTAGGCCCCACTATTCTTCTCTTTCCCAAAGAACCCACAGATGCTATATTAGTTATCAAGCTGTTGGCCATTGGCTATGGTTTTCTTATTGGCTAGCTCTGACTTAATTATTAACCCATTTCTATCAATCTAAGTATTTCCACGTGTATTGATGCTCAAGTTCCTCCTAGACCCACTGAGTCCAATTTTTATGAGGGGAGATCTGGTCCTCTGCCTTTCATAACCTTTTCTAGTGATTACAATGCATAGCAGAGTGAGAAGCTATTTAAATAATGCAAACCGGTACATCCACAAAGTGGCACATGACAGCGAAGGGGATGCATCTGAATCATGTTGACTGACAAGGAGTGAGGGTGCCACAGAGGAGCACAGCCTCACTTAATTTTAAACATTTATTTTTTGTATAAGTGTGTGTGTGTGTGTGTGTGTGTGTGTGTGTGTGTGTGTGTGTGTAAGAGAGAGAGAGAGGGAGGGAGGGAGGGAGAAAGGGAGAGAGAGAGAAGAAGGGAGGGAGGGAGAGAGAGAGGAGAGAAAGAGAGAGATATGTGTGCCTGGCCCTGTAGAGGCCAGAAGAGGGTGTTGGAGTTTCAGACAGTTGTAAGCCATTCAATGTAGGTGTGAGAACTGAACTCAGGTCTTCTGGAAGAGCAACAAGAGCTGATAATAACTGGTTTACCTGTTTTACCTACCAAATCTCACTTCATTTTCAAATCATATATTTTTTTAATATGGTGGTAAAAATATGTAAAGCTTGCCATTTAATTATTTTTAAGTATGTAGTTCAGTGGCATTAAATATACTTACAGTATGTCTTGGCTACTATTCTATTGTTTCGAAGAGACATCATGACCAAGGCAATTCTTTTTTTTTTTTAAGATTTATTTATTTATCACATATATAGTATTCTGTCTGCATGTATGCCCACACACAAGAGGAGGGCAGAAGATCTCATTACAGATGGTTGTGAGCTACCTAGTGGTTGCTGGGAATTGCACTCAGGACCTCTGGAAGAACAGTCATTGCTTTTAACCTCTGAGCCATCTCTCCAGCCCCCAAGGCAATTCTTATACAAGAAAACATGTCATTGGGGGCTTGCTTACAGTTTCAGAGGGTTAGTCTGTGATGCTTATGGCAGGGAAGCCTGGCATTGGAGAAGTGACTGAGAGCTTTACATACTGATCAACAGTCAGTAGATACAGAGACAGAGACACTGGGCCTGGTGAGGGTTTTTGAGTCCTCAAACCCACCTTCAGTGACATACCTTCTCAACAAGGCCACCGCTTCTAATCCTTCCTAAACAGTTTAACTAAAGGGGAACAAGCATTCAAACATATAAACCTGTGGGGGGCCATTCTCACTTAAACCATCACACATTGTTACTCAAATATTACTACTATTTTAAAATGTGCATTTGAACTACATTCAAATATATATTTCATTTCATTCAACTGGTAGTGCGAACATGCATACACCAGTTCTGTATGATTAAGTTTCAAAAGGTAAGATTAAATAGAATAAAAGTATAGATTCATTTTTACCTCACCCTTCTTCAGAATTTAGCTTAATACTGGACATTTGGAACTCCTTAGACTCATTTCATTTCTAAGATATTATCCAAAGAACTCAGAAGTCTCATGTTTGAAATACTTTAATGTGGAGTTTAACACAGTTCCCATGGGGTTCTTAGAACAACTTCGAGAAAACTCCAGTGTCTGGAGTGTCATCTGATGCCCATAGTGGTGTGTGGGGGGGGTTGGTAGCATTTGCTATAGAACAGAGCTCTGCTGATTTGGCCAAACCTTGGTTCTTGCTATGTAGCCCAGACTAATGGTTCTCCTGCCTCAGGCTCCTGAGTGTTTAGACTACACATCTAGTACCAATATACCTGACTTAATGCAGTGTTGGGGTTTGAACCCAGGGCTTCTTGTGTGCTAGGCAAGCACTCTACCAACTGAGCCACATCCTCAGCCTCTTACTCCCAGTATGAAAAGTCAAGTGTGAGCTGTGTGTGCTAAGTGCTTCCAGTTTGGAGGCAGGGACTGTTTAAGACCATGAGACATTTCTATCATTAGGTTTGCATGTGGAGAGATAAAATATGCCTCACGAAGCTGTATTTCTGTGAAAGCTGGTACAGGTTTATGGGGGTGGTAAAATGGTGCCACAAACATGGAAATTAGTGTCGGCATCTTATCAGATCATATTATATATGTCTCTTATTTTAGGGAAACATACGATGGTTATTTGGCACTTTCAGATAAGTAGGCTGGTTTTTCAAATTTCAATTCCTGTCAGATCCCCAGCCAATCTATCAGTCTGCTTTTCCACAGCCTCTTTCCTAGACAAACCGCGTTAAGCACCTCAGAAATATCAGATTAACGTTAATACCTTGTGGATTAGGGGGCAGACAAAAGTGGGCTTAGGAAAACACTGCAAGGAGAGTCTGAAGGTAGGTTTACCTCAGATCAATTTCCTGCAGGCCAAGCTCTCAGAAATGTGAGGGACAAGAGGCCCACTTAAAAATGTCTGCCATTTTGAGCCTGGAGACTGTGAAACCCATGAAGGAGAAACCAGATAGCCTGGAGAGTGTTTGTAGCTCTTCCGGGAGGGGCTCCTGCATTCCAGCTGGAGGATTTCCTCTTTTCTTTTCCTTTGTTCTCCACCCAGTTTTCCCTTTTTTGTCTGCCCTCCCCTTTTTGTCTGACTATGGACTCTGAAGCTGCTCCTTTACCGGGGCCAGAACTCCAGAATAGTGAAGTCATTTTCTTCTGACAGGACGATGGCTTTGGCTTATAGGTGTGAGGGGGGAAGAAAGCCCATCATATCAGCTATTCAACACACAGATGGAGACAAGGTGAAAAGCCAGCCAATACACGCACTTGTCTTCGGTGTCATTTGCTGTGAGTTTATGACTTCCAACGGTTTTCAGGCATATGCAGATAGTAACCGTAGAGATTGGCTGCATACATTTGCTCATGTGTAAAAATTCCTGTGAGGAGAACTGTTCATCTGCCTTCCTTGGAAGTTTCTCTTTCCAGCCTCCTCTGAAGCACAAGGGACTCAATTCTTAGCATCTATGATAGACTGCTATTGATTTTAAATTTGTCCAAACTCATCACATTTTTTTCAGGCACCTTTTCTGTATCTAGCTATCTTTGTCTTCTTGGTTTTTTGTTTGTTTGTTTGTTTGTTTTTAGGTTTTCAGGGCTATGTGAAGTTATACAATTAAAACTCCCTCAGATCATTATTCTTAAAGTCTAAAAGGCTGCTCAAATCAAGCGTACATGATTTTCATTCCCAATACTTTCATGTCTATGGGCTTTTACAAACAAAGTCACTCAGAAGTCTGAGGCAGAAATTAATGATGTAATTGTTTATTGTCCTAAAATTCAAATGTGAGCTGTTAATATATTTTAGATAAGATAAATGTCCACTCCATCACTGCAGATATATTTCCTATTCTGTGACTATTAAAACACGAGCAAATAACATGTTATGTAACTGGTGTCCTCGCCCCATAAAGGAATTAATGGGGACAGGCATTGATAACTTCTTGGCTGTATTATATCATTTGTCTTGGCTGTTCATTCCTGGCTACCTTACTATTTCATGACCTTGTTTTCCCCTGTTATTCTGTTAGCCTCTCCAGTGATCTACTGTAAAAAGATAATGCATTTCAATGGCAAAATCAAGAAGAGAGAAGTCAGTGGGCCTGGAATAAATCTTTACATCGATTTGGTTATCAATTTGTTTCCTCGTGACTACTGGTCCAATCAGATCATCCTCATTTGCTGCTCAATTATTCAATCCAACTGTGTTCTGTGGGTTGAGCTGAGATACTCATATGCTTGGTCTGAATCCAAAGTAGTTTCTAAGATATACACACTGAAGTTCTGTTTTACTAGTAAATGATTCCTCACTCAAATGCATTTTCTGTTGCACAAGGTTACTCTAACAAATAGGAATGTAGTAAAAATGTTAAGATTTTTACAAGGTTTAAAATCATCAAATTAAAATCTGTAGTTTTCAATTTTCTGCTCAGATTCTCAAATCCTCTTAAAGTCTTAGCCATTGCCACATAGTCCTGGGCCTGACTGGCCTACATTAACTTTCTCAGGATCTAAACATTTTTAATGGTCATTTTCACTCTATAGAAAGTGTATTCACCTCTACACTACTATTTGCCCTCTCTGTATGGGTGATCTCTGAGCCAAATTGAATTGGAGTGTTCCCCAAAGACATGTGTTAAAAGGTTTGGTAACCAACCTAGAGCTATTGGCAGATGGTGGAAGCTTTGGGGACACACACTTGTGCCAGGACTCAGCCCCTTCCTCTCACTTTGCCTCCATGTTACCATGAGGTGAACAGGTTTCCTGTGCCATGTGCTTCTGACTCGCTGAAGATTCAACCTTGGAATTCTGAATATAGTGTAGTAGCTTATTTATATGTCTGCTCCTTTAACAAGGCAGTGTTACTCATTTAATACAATACCTAAAGCATATTCAAATAGTCATGAAGATTTCAAAATTGGGGCAATAATATTAAAAAAATCAACATTTTTTTTACCCTGTGTCTTTGATTAGTTGTGTGGTGTCCTTTGGTTTTATCATCTTGACACAAGCTAGAGTTATCTGGGAGGAGGAAGAACCTCCTCAGTTGAGAAAACACCTCCATCAGATTGCCAGTAGGCAAGTCTACAGGGCATATTCTTGATTAATGGTTGATATGAAGAGGGCCAGCTCACTGTGGTTAGGACTACTTCGGGAGCAGCTGGTCCTGGGTTATATAAGAAATGAAGCTGAGTCATCCATGAGGAGCCAGTCAGTAAGCAGTGTTTCTTCATGGCACATTCTTCCTTCAACAACTACAAAATAACAATCAACATTGCTTGAAGATTAATCCATGGGCTTAAAGTTAAGAGCAAAGACTTGACTCAGCAAGTGAAGATCCTCGTGGCCAATTGGATAATTTGAAGGTAGAAGGAGAGAACCAACTTCTACAAGTTGTTTTTTGATCTCCACATGTGTGCCAGTGTGTGTGTGTGTGTGTGTGTGTGTGTGTGTGTGTGTGTGTGTGCAAACACATGCTAAATTAAAATGATTTTAAATCTAGAACAGAAAACACGGATGAAAGGAACAAATGAATGTGGGTATTTCCAAACTGGGACAAGACTGGAAAGAAGCAGCACGAACTTGTCCATCAGCTTTGCCTCATTTGTGGCACCTGGGATGACAGCTCCTTTCCATGTTAAGTACTAATACTCACCAATACACTGCGAAACTGCTGCACATAACATATCTAAGAAGAACGAGTTCAAAAACAAACTACAGGCACCTATGTGTGATGCTACACCCGAGTTACAGGGACATTAGAGTGTTGTCACACAGCCTTCCCTCCTCAGGGTCACAGTGCTTCCAGTGTTTCAGCACTCTGCTGGGCTACAGTTCTTTGTAAATCTTCCTTACAAGGCTTTTATTTTTTGAGACTGTGTCGTCTCATGTGTCACAGGCTGCCTTGAACCCACTGTGTGGCAGAGGATAACCCAGTCCTAGTATTGCAGGCACATTCCATCACACCCAGTCTATTCAGTGCTAAGGCAGGAACCCAGAGCTTCAAACATCACAGGCAAAACCCTCCCAAGTGAGCTACATTTCCCGCTCCACATTTTCATCTTTGACAAATGATAATACATGTTTGCTATTTCTTATTCTTTAAATAAGGTTTTAAAGATGCCCGTCTTTTTATTTGTTGGTTTGATTTGGACTTTTTGAGACAGGGTTTCTCTGTATGTCCCTGGCTGTCGTGGAACTCGCTCTGGGGAACAGGTTAGTCTTGGACTCGGAGGTCCACCTGCCTCTGTTACCTGAGTGCTGGAGTTAAAGGTGTGTGCCACCACCATCCAGTTTAAAGACACATGTTTTAATGCAGTGTCTTGCTACTGAATTTACCTAGAAAAGACATTTATTTAGCTGGCAGTTCTAGAAGCTGAATCTTCAAGACTGGATGGGTGCACTCTGTCAGAGCCTTTTGCTACAATAACATGACAAACAAAACAAATGGGTAAGTAGGTGTTCACAGAAGACAGACTGTTAGGGGTGGTGCTGGTTTATAATGTCCTCCTCTTAGGTAACTACCCCAGTCCTAGGTAAGCTACATTTATCCATTCATGGGTATGGTGCACAGATAAACTTGGGTCCTACCATTTCTCAACTTAGTTACACAGGCAATCAAATTTTTATATGAGTGGTGGAGGGGGAAAGCCATGTCTAAACTGCAATAGTATCTGTAACAATGAGTCAGCAGTTGATTCAATGATAAAATATTTTAGAATAACCTATTCTTCCTACAATTCCTAACGAGTGCTTAGAGTTCTTGTTCTTACATTCTAAAGATTAGCATTTATCAAGAATTTTTAGTTTTAATCTTTGCACTAATGCTCACAATTGATCAAAGGTTCTATTTAGCTTAAAATTGTTCTATAATACTTCTGGAGAAGACTGGAAGGGATGAGTAAATGGTAGACCCCCCACATGAATAAAAGAGAACAGCGCCCATGATATGGACTCAGGAGTGTTAGACCCCTGGAAAACTCAGCTATCCGGGGTCCCAGGCCATGACCGAGGTCACCCCAATCACCAGACGGATTCGAGAGTTTGCTGCAAACTGCATGAGGCTTTATTGTTGTTTAACGAGCTAAACCCATGTTAGCTCGGGTCTTTGATCCACCCCCCCATGTCAGATGGCTAGCAAAGACAGTTCAAAGCCGCTGCGTACAGATATTTATAGGGCAGCGTACGGGGAGTGTCTAGGGGTACGCACAGGCTCAGGATTGGTGTGCCTCCAGGCTTGGAGGGTTTGCCCTGTGTTGATTGGTCAACTGGTTGTTATGGCCCATAGGCCCTCCCAGGGTGATTGCTATGCTCTGTGCGTCATTGCTGTGCGCTTATCCGTAAAGCACACCCAGAGCCATAAAGCATAGCACCACCAGCTAACTTCTGATTGGTTCCTTGCCACGAGGCAGGCATCTGACCTCTAAGTGACCAAGGCAAGGTTATGGCAAGCACGTGTTCAGCTGTTATGGCTGCCGAAATGGGGAGCTGGCCCTTTCAGGAGCAATATTAAGACCAATCATCTGAGAAAATCTATTTTAATTTGTGCCCCAGTTCTAACTTCCCTGTGTCTTTTATCCATCTGTCTATTAGATCAGAAGTAGCTAATATTAGCACCTGGAACTTACCATGTGTCCTCACTGAGGTACAGATCTAAATGGCTCTTCTAGCTTAATCTTACCCAACCAACCTATCAACCAACCAACTAACCAGCCAACCAACCATCCAACCAGCCAACCAACCAACCAACCAACCAACCAACCAATCATCCAGCCAGCCAACCAACCAACCAACCAACCAAGCAACCTACTAACCCAAGAGGTTGGATGTCTTCCAGATGAAAGAACAGGGACTTCAGAGTTTTCAATTTCCTGCCTGCTATTGTTCTTTTACCTCCTTTCAAGTGATTCGCTAATTATTTTGGTGCAGAAACTGTTGTCTGTATTTCTGAATCATTTCCTTAATTCGGGCAGCAGTTTTTTGTTGATTCTGTCCCAAGAATCTTCAATATCAGCACCCTGCAATCAGCCTAAACTCAAGATTTTCAAGACCAAGCAAGCTCTTTTTTCTGAAAGGACTTTGTCAAAATTTCCATTTTTATTTCACCAAGTTCAGAATCCCTAAGTCATTTTATCATGCATTTACTAAATACAGTTGAACTGACCTTAGAAATGTTTCTTGACCACTATCCCAGCCAAGGTCCCCATCAGCTTTTCCTGGATCATAGAGGTAGCCACCTGGTTGGTCTTCCCTGATCCCAGACTTTCTCTCTGGTCTTACCTTTTTGCCATGGGAATAAGTTCTCTTAAGTGTTAACTTCTGGTTACTGTCCCTTCAATGAGTCTTTATCACATAACTATGAGTAGTAGGAGACCTCACAGTTCATTGCATCCAAAGTCCCATTTCATAGACAAGGAAACAGAGGCTTAGTAAGGGTGTTTACTCAAGGCAATGTTAATATGCCTCAGAAGTGGGATTCAAAGTCAGGCTTCTTGCCATGGACACTAATAGAACCCCCCACCCTGCTACACACACACACACACACACACACACACACACACACACATGCTCTCTTAACTTCCAGCCCACCCTCCACTCTCCTAACTTCCAGCTTTTAAAATTTCTGCTAGATCTGTATGTTGTGCATATCACTTATTTCTTATCTTATTCTACTCCTTAAAAAATGTGGCTTCAAAGAAATGTACTATGATAATCACAAGAAGATAACAACTACTACAGAATATAACCCGATGATAATGGTGAAATCAATACAAGGGAAGCTGAAAGGTTCAGGCTTTAATGCTGATCCGCTCTACCTATTTAAGAGACAGACCCCACCCCCTGACAACAGTCCAGGCACGCACAGGGACTTGCCATCACCCACCATGAATTTACAGCCTGCGTGAGGACTCTGGGCATATGTGGAACCTCGGTGCGCACGCGCCATCTTCCCTTTAAAAGTTCCAACTTCCCTGCTTCGCTCTCTCTCTGCTCTCTCTGCTCTGCTTCGCTCTCTCTCTGTTTCACTCTCTCTCTGCTCTGCTCTTCTCTTCTCCCACCTCCGTGCTCTCTCTGCCTCTCTATGGTGACCGGCCATGACGGTGAGCCATTAACTCTGTTTCTCTCTTAGTCTCCCTACTCTGCCGGGCCTATAATAAACTGGTTAATATGTCTCATCTTGCGCCTCCTCTTTTTCTTTATATCTAATTTAAACAAAAACATAACAGAAGCAACATTCCTAATTCAAAGGTAGACTATTTCATCTGCCAGTGGTTCTCTTCTTGAAGTCTATTTCTGCTTTTTGTACAAAGATCATTAGCAAAATGATAGGGGATGGTGAATTCTCATTAATACAGCAAAAGCATCAAAAGCATCAAAAGGTGAGTAACTTTTTAATAAACAACTCAATGACCCATGTTGTGGCCGTCACATACCAAAAACTGTTTCTATACTGTTGTTGGGCTCCCACCAGGGAAGACCACTCAAATGCAGTTCATGAGCCAATTGAAAATCTTTATTCCATCTAACTGGTGACTACATCTGATTATTTGGAACCCAAGGTACTGGCACTTTATCTGAGGTACCAAAGCAGAGTCACCATAGTCAACTTGCAGCCCTTGTCCCAACATCACTTGTTTGTTTTGTTACATTTGTGACCCAGGACCTTGAGCACGCTGGGCAAATGTCCTGCACTGAGCTCTATCCCAGCCACACTCTACACCACACCACATGTCATAAGCATCTCATGCTTGGAGGAACCAAAACTCTTAATGTTTCCTTTCTGGTGCCACATGACATTTATTGTATTTTCTGTGCCTTGGCTCCTGATCTCATGTAGTTCATGTGTAGAAACATGGCTCTCTATTACAAGGATGCCGTGCCCCTTTCAGGCCTTGTGCCCATGCCCTTTCACAGACATCTCATTGGTCCCTTCCTACCTAACCAGCTCTATTTACAGAGCCCAGTCTACATTCTTGTTATAAACTGTAGAACTACCTCGATAAGAAAAAGGATTTATTTTATTTTAAAAATTATGTTTATGTGTAGATACGCCTATGTGGGTGCAGGTGCCCACAGAGGCTAGAGTGTCAGATTTCCCTGGAATTGGAGCCACAGGCAGTTGTAGGTCCTCAGTGTTGTGTGCTAGGGACTAAATTCAGGTCCTCTGCAGTATTTTCTCTTAATCACTGAGCTGTTTCTCTAGCTCACCACAGAATCTTAAATAATCCATCCTTCCTGAGGAATGGATGGGGGGGGTATAATGGGGCGATAGTGGTGGGGAAATGGAAGGGCAAGAGGGAGAGGGAACTGGGATTGGTATTCAAATTAGATTGTTTTTAATTTAAATAAGAGAGGAAAAATAAAATAGTAGAGGAGTTTCTTAGAACCTAAAGCCACTTAGAGCAGATTTGATTCATCTGCCTAACCCAGAATCCCCCTGGACTGGACCGTAGCCAAGCCTCTGCCCACCCTCTCGTTATGGTTGCCTCTCGGCTCCTCTCCCAAGTTCCCTGGAAGTGTTATCTACATGGTTCTTCAGTCCATTCTTTTTCTTGCATTCAAATAAGGGGTACATTTATTTCTCTTTTTTTGCATTTTTATGTTAAATAGGCCTCTTAACATAGGTTTTTTTGTTTGTTTGTTTGTTTTTGGCTATGCTTTTAAACTGCAACCGAGCAGCCAATGTCAGAGAAACAAACAACCCTTTAAATGTAGTTTGAGTCAAAAGTCTGCAGATTTTCTATTTCCAAAGAGAGAGCTTCATGCGCACAGGTCCTTCTAGTAGTTACACAGCTCGTAAACAAGGGAAGAAATTTCCACAACAAAAGTTTGGTTACTTCACTCAAAGCAGAGGTCTACCATGCCCTTCCTGTTACCAGAGAGGGTGAATGACTTATTACAACCAACAAGAAAACTGTTGGCCAGAATTTATGGATTTTGTTCTTTTTAACCTAATGAGCATTGCAACATATTATCACTTATATCACCCTAGATTGCCCAATCACCCTGCATAATATTACTTCAATCCATTTTGAAACAAGTCCAAATTGTCATTTTTTTGTTGTTGTTGTTGGAGTAATGATTGAGTATTGACATGCCTTGAGTCTGTACAAATGGCTACAACCTCTTTGTATGCAGCCTAGTCAATAGAGTCTGATGCTCGCATTAGGGATTTGGAAATCAATGTCGTTTTCCTGTTATTCTTTTATGATTAAATCAATTGAAGTTATTTACTCATAGCAGAAAATATGGGCGATTGCCAACCCTCTGGCTTAGTGAATTGCTTTCTCACTACTGTTGCCCTGTAATGAGAAGGTACATGTTCGCTTCAGGGGTTGACTAAAACCTGTTCATGTATAGCAGCAATTTGAGATGCAGAAAGTGTCTATTATTAAAGGCTAAGAGTGCTGAGTGCCAAAGGGCATCTTTATCATTTGGCATTGCATTAACATTGCCAAAGGAGGGAAACACACTCAGAAAACTCACCATTGGTCAAACGTTACTCAGTTACAGAAGCCAGGCCAGGCAGCAGCCAATGGGTGCTCTTGCCACCTCCTTCCCTGTGTACACTGCTTTGCAGGGAACACCAGTCAAAGACAATGGACATGTCAACTGAGCTGAATGAATGGGGCCTATTTGTTGATAGGTTTCCTTTCTTAAGCATGTGGTGAGTGACCTACAATGTTTGATGTGACAATAAATGATGGCTTGTATAACTTGGACTGCATTTAATGTATTTGAATGCAAGATGGTATAAGGATAAAAGCTTTTAGAAATGGCAGTAAAGATGGCTGTGGAGGCAGAAAGAGACCACATGGGAAGCTCCATGGAAGAAAAATACACCTGCAATGGACAATGTCTTTCCTCTTGTGTTCTCTATCTGAAGTTAGTAATGAATTTGATTTTAGACTGGTCTTTCGATTTTAGAATGGTCTGGGCAAGCAGCTGCCTTGTAACAGTGATGGGCCAAGACTTTTAAAGACACTTGAGCAATTTTTTTCTTTTTCTGTATTGATGAAAATGGCACAGAAATATTGAATCAAGTGGCTTCGGCCAACTTTCCTGTAATGTTATAAATTGTTCTTAATTTCCTTAACTGCTTTCCTCAATAAAACCCACTTAGAAGAGAAAAAAAAAAGAATAAGGAAAATTGTAAAGTTTTAAGATGTTGGTCTTTCTTGGTTAAAGTGTGAGGGTTGGATACACACAGATGGAGGCGGCAACATTCCCTTGTACCAGGAGCGACTCCTAAAAGTACACAAACCCTGCTCGTGCTTGATGCTTCAGAACAGCATGTCCTGTTACATAAAACTGGAAAAGGAAACAGGTTCAATGACTGGGACCTAGCCTCCTACCTTGCCCTTGGGGGTGGGGGTGGGGGTGTGGAGACACATGATTCAGGAAGCAAAGGTGTTGGTTTCCTTTGAAATTTCATAATATCGACCCAGCCTACTAGGTGAGTTTGAGGTCAGTAATATTCTCTGTCTAAAAACTAATAGCAAACAACCCCCAAACAAACAAAAGAAAATAAAGGAAGAAAAGCAAAAGAAAACAACAAAAAGCAATGACAGTGACTGAAGGATGTATGTAGCAAGTTGCTCAGAACAGTGTGTTGAGCTTCGGATAAACACTAGCAATGTTTTTCTTTCCCTCCTTCCCTACCTCCCTTTCTCTCTCTCCCTTGAGATACGGTCTTATGCATCCCTCAGCTTACTTAGTCGGCCTCAAATTTACTTAGTAACTGAGAATGACCATTAGATTTCTGGTCTTCCTGCCTCTGCCACCTGATTGCTAGGATTACAGGCAAGTGCTACCATACCTGACTGAGGTGGTCACTGTCACAGACTGTAGGCAAGTGTGAAGAAGCCAGCTCCTGCTCCCACCCCTGCAGGTGAAGAACCTTTCTGCTGAGGTCCTCTTAGCAGAGGGTAACAGAGAAATGGAAGGAGGGTGGCTCCTACTGGTGTCACTGAGACAAAGCTGTGCTCAATGCTCAACCGCTCAACCAGCTTGGATTAAAGCATTAATGAGGCAGTGGCTTTGATGGCAGTCCCCATCTAAAGGAGGAGCATCCCGGGTGAACTTACCATGGAGTGCTAGAGGCAACAGTGAGCTATGACCCTCATAGCCATGGCTCAGAGAGGGAGGTAGGGGAGATGGCTGTAAAGTCATGAATGCATACAAGATGCCATTTGGGATGTCCAAAAACCTTGCACAGGGGAGGAGGCAACTCAGAGGGTGGGCTGGATCAAGGTTTTAAAATAACATAG
This sequence comes from Cricetulus griseus, assembly GCF_003668045.3. Lineage (NCBI taxonomy): Eukaryota > Metazoa > Chordata > Mammalia > Rodentia > Cricetidae > Cricetulus > Cricetulus griseus. Next base: position 192,543,005 of record NC_048598.1, read on the forward strand.
ATGTGGGCTAAAGATCTAGTTAAGTCTGTGATTCAATGACAAGAGAATACATGGGAGCCACCCACCGTGAGGCCCAGGGGTGGTTTAAGCTAAGTGTGCTGGCTCCTCTGGGGTTATTTGAGTCCTGGATAGTGCACTCTTTATCAGGGTAAGCCACGGCCCGAGGGTTTGAAGTAATTGATCTGTTAATACTGCACCTTTGTGAGAATGCTCAGGAGACAAAAAAAGCATAATGTCGTCTTCAGAGAGTATCAATCTGTCTTCTGTTTCTAGGAAGAAATAAGGAAAGGTGGGGCAGTCCTAGAGAACAATCTTAAATTCTTATACAGTGGCTTGAGAATTTCCAAAAGTGTGGCCTTTTCGAAAGAGATGAGGTGGCTGTGAGCAGACGTGGTAGAATCCTTGTCTGTAATGCCAGTTTCTTCTGGCCAGAGCTTAAACGTGTCTCTGTGCCAAGTGGGCACTTTGGGACAAGCAAACACAGGAGGGAAGGCATGGTGGCTCTAGCTGGCCTAGGGCAAAGGGCAAGTTACTATATCAAGACTAAAGAAGAGGATCTGTGGATCCTTGTCACCTTGACGGGATCTGGAGTCACCTAGGCCCCCAGGCACACCTGTGAGGGATTATCTAACCTCTGGGCACACAAATGAGGAATTATTTTTATTAGGTTAATTGAGTGTGGGTGGCACCATTCACTGGGCTTAGTCCTGGGCTGTATAAAAAGATAAAGTGGGCCGAGCACAGCAAGCATTTGCTCTCTGCATCTTGACTACGGATGCAACGTTACCAGCTATGAACAATAACTTTAAATTGTGCAGCAAGATAAATCCTTCCTCCCTTACATCACTTTTGCTGGGATATTTTATCACAGGAACAGGGAAAAATAAACAATAGCTGTGTACTAACTGATATAAGAAAAAGAAGAGGTAAAAAAGAAAAAAGAATATCAGGTAATATCCCTGATATTCAGGGATGCAATGAGCCTTTAACAGATGTTGCCCTAAGACTTAGGGAGTCAGGAAACTGAGTTTCCCCACAAGTAGACGAAAACTTTGTGCTGCCCATGGGTGGGTCCTGTTTGTGATATGTGAAGTAAACTGTTCTGGGCACTCTTTTTACAGGAGACACTCACTGCCATTAAAAGAGAACTATGGGCCATGTGGGAGGATCTCAAAAGTCCTTACCAGACCTTCAGTGATTGCAATGGCTAGCCACTGCCACCCTCAGAGGGTAAGCCATGGCATTTGGAAGCCACAGTAATGAGAGGAAGCCCTCACTGCCCTCGGAGGCAAAAATAAGAAGTAGGCCTCCTTCTAGATAGTTTTTATTGAAACAAGGAGTAGTCTCTTTATGAAAGGCAACATGGCCAGTGTTCAGTTACTTTTCTGTTGCTGTGATAAAACACCATGACTGGGGAAACTTATAGGAAAAAAAAGAGTTTATTTGAGCTTACGGTTCTAGAGGTTTAGAGACCACAATTGAAGTTCAGCATGGCAGCACACAGCAGTCAGCAGGCTCGGTGACTGGATCAGGAAGCTAGAGCTGAGACCTGACATCTCAAAGACAAACCATGAAGTAGAGAAATTGACCTAGAAATGGCAGGAGGCTTTTCATCTCAAGGACCACCAAACTTTCTGCAGCAAGGCCATCCCTCCTAAGCATCTCCAGACAGCACCACCAACTGGAGATCAAGTGTTCAAATCCTGGAGCTTACGGGAGACATTCGTCATTCAAACCATTGAAGCCAAGAGTGAGTATTAAAACCCTCTGGGAGGGTGACAGATGGGAGTAAAACTGCACATAGTAAAATGTTCCTAAGGGAAAGATTGCAAAGTTGAGGATGGCCATTACCAAAAGAGGGAGAATTAGAGGTCTCATGATACCAGGTAATCACCACAACTTATACCTCACTTGATTGTTTCCCATTAACACCCAGAGTCCCTCAATAAGGAAGAAGGGGCAATGGAACAAATAAGAACAGAGGCTGCCCCTATGGCTTTGTGGAACCAAGAGAACCTCCATGACACCCGTTGAAGGGCATAGGTGTGCCTGCAGAAGCAGCATGCAGAATCCACATACTATTTTAGCCTGGTTTTAACCTCTGTTTTCTTGACAAAAATCAGCTTCCAGCCAGGGTACTCGGACAAACAGGAGTTTCCCTGCAACTAAAAGATGCTTTCCTCAACTCAGAGTTAGAAATGGCATCCAGGGAGGAAGAGAGGGTGGAGGAGCCTCAGTCAACTGCCCTCAGGGAGAGATCACATGTCAGGCCAATCTGGTTCATAAGGCCACACAGGGTGGCCCCAGAGATTTCTGGGTAGAGGCAGTCACTCAGTAAAAATGGGTAGAAAGTCAGTTACCACCTAGGAGACCCCAAACTGAAAATTAGGACATTAAGTAACAATTACTCAATGGAGAAGTTACATGGGAGCATGGCTGTAAAGAGGGTAAAGACCATAGTGGTGGTGTGCCTAAGTCACAAGTTTACCCAAAGAGACTAGGGAGACAGACCACCAATGCAAATGCATGAGGTTTATTGATTGTTCTATCCTACCGAGGGAGGGACCCCATCTAGCAAGCAGATGCAGCAGCCTCCAGAGGGGGTGAAGTTCCCTGTCTACTACTAGGTTTTAAAGACAAAAGTTACAGGATTACATCAGTAGGTATGGGTTGATTTCTGATTGGTTGACATTTGGGAACAATCAGGAGAATTTCTCAGTCATATTTTGGCATGAGATACCTGTGTACCAATTATTCTCATTGGTCAGTGCTGAGAGGGAACATTCTGTGGTCTCTATGGCTTTGTCTTGTTACTTGGAGGTGGCCTGTTGTTCATAGATGACAATAGTTTTCAGAACTCTATCCTGGAGACTACAGGGGAGGTTTTTGTCTACCCTGGAGTTTCTTTTGTGGCCAAACAGTTCCCAGGAACCAAGTACCTAGGAGTCTGGGGGGTCTGGGGTTTTGGCCCTAGGCTCCGGGATGCCAGAGGATCTGGAGTTTCCTTGTGTCAGAGGCCTACATGTCTTTTCTGTAGCCTGTCATGGCTGCTAAAGCAGGGGCTGAGTGAGTGCCTGCTCCCTTTACACCTAGGAGTGAACCCTTTGAGTTTAGTTTTCCCCTTTCAGTGGTCCGGCACCATCCATCAAAGGCAACAATCTACGGCAGGAGAGATGCTTGTGAACCTGTAGTTAAGAAAGTAGCTGCACCACCTCAGTCAGGATGACCAGGGAAACCACAAAACCACCATTGAACAGGCTTCTTTCTCCTCTTGCACCCCATGTACTGAAACCCTGGTGATTACAAAGCCAGAGATAGGAAAAAAAAAATCTGGGAGTACAAGCAGGGAATACGTCTCCTATTTCATCTCATGATTTCTGTGGAAATGTACGAGGCATGTGGAAAGGGCTGGCATATGCTTTCCTCCCCCTCAGTCCATTTTCTGTCTCTCTTGCAGTAAATGCTTACCAGGCAGCGAGAGCTTCCTGGTCAGGCACAGATTCCAGAGGCTTACAGCCCAGGCGTGGAGATTAGACACCTGCACAAATAATGTTCCAAGGCCCGAAGTGGTAAGAGCCACACATAATGTCCAAATGGTGCCAAGGTTTTGAGCTCAGGGCCCCTGTGTGCATTCAGGTCAATTTTCAGCTCTTATTTAGCTACCCAGGGAATCTGTTTAGTATAAAGACAGGTAAAATAATCTAATGGCCCCATTATGCCATGAAATTGTTGAGTCTCATTTAGTCACTTATAGAATTGAAAAACGTACAACAAAGCTTTAAGAGTCGCAGATCTCCTTCTTGAGTGCATGATGTTTTCTGTTCAGGGAGGGGTGTCATAACCTGTGTTTGTGGGGCTTCATTTGGATCCAGCTGATTTGCCCAGTTCATACCTGAGAGGGAGAAGTGTGGATTGAGAAATGGCAGTTAAAGACGCTAAGAAAAAGAAAGAGACACAGAATAGAGTCAGGATGGCAATGCAGTGAATACTGAATGCCCCAAGTTTATTCTTCAACATTCTTAAGTACCCCAATCAAAAAGGGGAACATGGTATCATGTACACTGAACAAACAAACTTTCGTCCTTAATTCTCCAAGCATTTGGTAACCACACCTTAGACTTAATTTCTCATTATCTGGCCTTGATACCATACCTCAGACCAAGTATGTTGTTATTTAGATAAAACACCCAAGGCCAAGATCAAACATCCTACTGTAGCCACACCTTAGACCTTTAGGTCTTATGACTTACTAAGGACAGTTTTGAACGCTCTGACCTTGAGCCAAGATGAAGCAGAGCCATCTTTATGGGCTCCGACAGTAGGGTGGTACCCATGGTGCTCTTGCTTGTTTTTTTTTCTCCTGTACATAATCTGTTACCTGGATCTTTATCAATGGATGTGACCCAGGGTGCAGGATTTGGGGCTGAGGATCCAGGAGAAATGGTGCATCCCTGCAGAGGCTTCAGTACCTAAAGTGGAGGATCAGCACTGGCCTACAAGCCTACAAGCTCAGCTAGAGTGAATGATCAGTTACCACAATCCGTTTGATGTTATTGCCAGTGCAACATGCAAGGATTGGGAGCAGAATTGGGGAGCATGGACATAAAGATGATTTGGATGCTTGTAGTTGGATGTTTTCTCTGTCTCACCCAGTTCCACTGGACCAGTTTCTCTCCCATTCACTGGGTCCCCGCTGCCACTTATGAAACAATTTCTCAGAGGCCAATATTAAAATTATAATTGTTTGGCCAATGGCTCAGACCTCTTACTGGCTAGCTCTACCTGTAAATTAACCCATTTCTAATATCCTATATTTTATTATGAGGCTCATGGCTTGTTACCTCCTCACATGGCATCTCCCTGACTCTGCCTTCCTTCTCTCTGCATATTTTTTTCCTAGCCATTGGCTGAATCAGCTTTATTCACCAATCAATAAAAGCAACGCATATTCACATCCCACAAAAGGACATCCCACATCAGACACTCCTCAGTTTTGTGTTCTGGTCACAATCTAAATAAACTTCTCCTTCCTTATTCTCAGTATGACTTGATAAAAGTGACTGTACCAACATGTTGTTTTCACATGACCTAGGCCATCCTGTTTTGTCTCTTATTTGGTAAAAAGGATTGAGGCTTTTCTCTTGGCTGAAGGAGAGACTTATAGAGACTGGGTTCTCTTGGTCTAATACATGCCTATTAGGAGGGTCTGGGGGAAATCAGTATGCTTAGCCATCCATGCATTGCCAGGAGCAAATTATTTAAAAGGTATGTGAGAGTTAAAAACATGGTTAAGGTGGCTTAAAGGGTCAACCTTTTGTCAGCTTGAGTAGCCATACTCTATGATGTGAAAGCCATTGGTCTCCCCTCTCCTACTCATGGTCTGACCCTCAGCTTTGTTCTTGTAAGGACTGTGTAATTACAATTGGTCCCTCAGGTAATCCAAGGTCACCTCTCATCTTAGCATCCCCATCTGTAAAACCCCTCTAGGAATAGCCAATACAGGTTCTAAGCGTTAAGATGTGAATATTATTAGAGGTCATAATCCAACTAACCATAGTATTTTAATTTCATTAATATTTCTTTTTACATGTAGTATTCTCAGTGGCTTTTTTCACATTTATTTAAATATTTAAAATATTTTATGCAATCTAGAAATTTACTACCCAAGATCTAGAAACAGACTATAAAAGTGGTGTGTTCATGTTTTCTCTGTGTCTTCCACACCCTTCTTGCCTCCCTCCTCCACATTTTCCCATTCACCCCAGGGAAAAAAGAAGAAAAAGCCACCGATACCACCACATGATACAGCATTGGATATAATTGCCATAAAATGTATTATATTATTCTTTAGGTTTGTTTATGTATAATTATATGGGCATATCATTTATGGCTTGATTTCAAATATTGCTAAGAATTGGAAATACACAAATATACCACCAGGTTTAAAATTTTTTTATTATATGTGTATATATATCAATATATTGTGCCCAAATTCTGAAACCCCCAAATCACCAAAAGACCCATTTCAATGCAAAAGCAAAGAGTCTTTTATTGTTTAACAAGCTAACCCCATTAACTCTGGCCCTTCCTCCATTCATCGGGGCAGATGCTTGGAGAAGGACCCAGGGGAACCATGAGGTGGGGAATATATTAGGTTGCATAAGGGGAGTATCTAGGGGTATGTCTCAGGATTGGTGTACTTCTGGGCTTGGGAGACCCGTCCTGTGTTTATTGGTCAACTGGTTCTTATGGCCTATAGCCCCCTCCCCCCCCAGTGTGGTTGCTATGCTCTGCATGTCACGGTTGTACACTTGTACCCTAGAGCACACCCAGAGCCATAAAGCACAGCCCTGCCAGCTAACTTCTGATTGGTTTCTTGCCACGAGGAGGGTATCTGACCTCCTAGTGACTAGGGCAGGCCCAGCGAAGTCAGGCAAGCACATGTTGAGTCTTTCTTGCAGCCTGTCACGGCTGCTCATAACAGCAGCCATAACAGCCTAACACGTGCTTGCCTGACCTTGCCTTGGTCATTAGAAGGTCTGATGCCTGCCTTGTGGCAAGGAACCAATCAGAAGTTAGCTGGTGGTGCTATGCTTTATGGCTCTGGGTGTGCTTTACGGACAAGTGCACAGCAATGACTCACAGAGCATAGCAACCACCCTGGGAGGGCCTATGGGCCATAACAACCAGTTGACCAATCAATACAGGGCAAACCCTTCAAGCCTGGAGGCACACCAATCCTGAGCCTGTGCGTACCCCTAGACACTCCCCTTAAGCTGCCCTATAAGATCTCTATGCAGTGGCTTCGAAGTGTCTTTCCTAGCCAATCCGCCATGGTGGATGGATGAAAGACCCGAGCTAACATGGGGTTAGCTCGTTAAACAACTACAATAAAGCCTCTTGCTGTTTGCATCAAGTTTCTGCCTCCGCACAGTGATTGGGGTCGTCGAGGTCCTGGACCAAGATCCTGGGGGCCTGAGTCTCCGGGGGTCTTTCACATATATATATATATATATATATATATATATTTTTTTTTTCCCAGACAGGGTCTCATTATGTAGCCCTGGTTGACCTAGAACTCACTATGTAGACCAGGCTGGCCTCTAACACATAGAGGTCTTCCTGCCCCTACCTCCCTAGCGTTGGGATTAAAGGTGTTGACCACTACTCTTAGCTGAAAATACACCATCAGGTTTATAAGTCAATCAAATGGTATAAATTTTCTGTATCTCAAGTTTATCATATCCCTACTTTGAATTCTATTAAAACAACAAATGGACAATTTGAGGAAGAGAAGTGATATTTTTGATCCTCTAGAGAGACCTGATACAATTTTATGCTTTTTATGAAAAACAGTGCTTGAGTCCTGTATCCAGTGATGTCAAGCTTCAGTCAAGAGAACATTTTTATGGCTGTGTGTTAGGTCCCTTAAAAAGGGTGTGTTGTAGAAATTGTGACAGGTGCTTAATTACAATGATGGGTCTTGGTGTAGATATAATAAATACGTGGAGCTAGTTCATAAAACATTCCCAATTCATCCCAGGAACACATGAGTAATATGAGAAGTAATATGTGAAGTCATCAAATAGCCATGGCTTTGAGTTTGCCTGAGAAAACAACATAAGCTGTGTCCATGTGTTGTGAGCACTCTTTTTTTTTTTTTTTTTTTTTTTTTTTTTTGGTTTTTCGAGACAGGGTTTCTCTGTGTAGCTTTGGAGCACTTATCCTGGCACTTACTCTGGAGACCAGGCTGGCCTTGAACTCACAGAGATCCATCTGCCTCTGTCTCCTGAGTGCTGGGATTAAAGGCATGTGCCGTCAACGCCCGGCCCTGTTGTGAGAACTCTTTCACGCCAGCCTTGTCCCACAACCATGTCAGCCCCCAATGAACATTCAAATGCTATATTAATTATAATACTATTGGCTAAAGGCTAGGGCTTCTTATTGTTTAGCTCTGTCTTAATTACTAACCCATTTCTACTAGTCTATATATTTCCACATGGTCTTATCTTACCGGAGAAATGTCCAGGGACCTCTTATTCCTCTGATTCCTACATCTCTACTGATCCTGCCTACATTTTCCAGAATCTTCTTCATATCCTAGTCCTACCTGTCTTGCTGCCCTATTGGTCAACAGTGTTTTATTCATCAACCAATAAGATAAACTCATACAGAAGGACAACCCCATCATCCTGTTTCTTCTTGGCTCAGTCAGCACCATGACACAGAGTCTCAAGTTCAAACAGAAAAGCAAGAAAACATCACCCTTCAGCAGCATTGAGTCTCAGTGTATCTTCTATAGTGGTTGGTCCCCGTCAATCCACTTAACCCATAATCAAGCCGGTACCTTTAGAGGAGATGCAGCTAGGGATCCAAACAGATGGTGCTCTTCATTGGCAGGGGCAGTTTGAAAGACAGAGATCTGCAGAGGACCAACGAGAAGGAAACTGCAGTGCTGGTAGGTGGTGAAGGTACCCGACAACACCAAGATACCCAAAGTATTGCCAGAGACACAAGCTCCTCTCCATGGGTCTGAGGAAATTTCTGTCAGAGTCCTGTGTGTTACATCACCTGCAAAAGAGACAAGTTCAGGACAAGCTCAGAACTGGAGGTTGTAAAGCTCCATAGAGGTCATGTGTATTTAATGGGAATAACTTAACTTTCTCAGGAAATAAGAGAATATGGGTCCACTCTGCAAGTTCCCTGTGTGCTGACAGAAGGGAAGAAGTTTGATGGAATGCCAGAATGGCGTCAGAGAGAGAGCATTAAGCTCCAACTTTGGGGGTGTGCACGGGCCAGAGAAAATCTTCTCAGCATGAAGATTTAGATTCAGATTCTGGGGCCGGGTCTGGGGGATGCTGATATGCTGGACCGCAGACCAGGTGTGGAGAGCAAGGCTATGCAGAGTTCTGAGGATGCTCACAGCCATGAGAAGTCTAGGGACTTATTCACAGGTGCCTGACCTAGCAAGGGATGGGATCATTCAATGGTTCTCTTCCTTCCTGAAACATTTAAATCCCCCAGTAGTTAAGTAGTAACGCTGCCTCTGATGTAATAAGTCAGATCAGGCCGAATCAGGATTCCAGGTTTAATATGAGCAGAGCAAAGCAACTCTTGGGTGACCCTTGGGAAGGCTGGGTAGGACTCACATGACAAAAATGGCTGCCAGGTCTTATGTAGCCTGTAGGCGTGGTCTTGAGCAGCCCCAAGGAGGGGCTGACTTTTGGCAGGCTTTCTCAGGAGAGGGGTTTGGAATAGGAGGAGTGACACCACCAGAGAGTGGAATGGAGCCCCTAGCCGGAGATCCCCAACACTTCCCTCTCTTCTTTGGTTTGGAGTCCATTTTTCCTAATGTCTCAGATTTATCTTGGGTAATCACCACACAGGGTGCACACTAATGGCCTATTGGCTATCTTCTTTTATGTAATTTCCTGTCTTCTCAAACTCACCAGGATTTGAACTGGGTATGTCACATTCTTTACTACACCTGCTGCCAACATGGGCCCTGAGGGTAACACTACAGCCTTTAAGCACCCTAAATACAAGCTTAATTTACCTCAGATTCTACTTTCCTCCAGAAACTTGTCACTTACCTTCTATACCCTCACAGTCTTCTCTAGTATTACATGTGATCACATTCAGCTATCCCCTTTGCCACCCTGATGCCCAGGCTAGCCCACATACCATGGTGAGGCACACATCTCAACACACAGCTCTGGCCATGTCCTTCTCTAGCTTGAAGATCTCAGGGATGAGTCTTCATCATCACACATTTGCTGCTCATTCAGGAATTTCTGGGGTCCCATATGATCCTTCAAATACTCTATCAACATATTTCAGTCAAATCCATCTATTTGTGATAATTTTTATTTTTCTACTTACGACCTTTTCAAAGAAATGGTGGTAGGAAACAGAACATAAAATTTGCCAATTTAAGCTGGGTGTGATGGTGCACACTTTTAATCCCAGCACTGGGGAAGCAAAGGAAGAGATGGATTTCTGTGAGTTTGAGGCCAGCCTGATCTACAGAGCAAGTTCCAGGACAGCCAGAGCTGTTGTTTTTGAGAAATCCTTTCTCAAAAAACTGAAAACAAAACAAAAATAAAAGAAAGAAGAAAGAAATTTTATGCAGATTATCACGATTAAGTTTGAAAAATAGAGATAAACATGGAGAAGTCACAGAGACTGATTTCCCATTATTTGTAAATCAGGATGTTTGTTGATTCCAGAGCAACAATTCTCTCATTTATTTAACCCCCCTTTTTTGCTATCAGATTATTTAAAATATATATCATCACAGAATCAACAATGCACAGGGTCCATACATAGAATAAATATTACTGGGCTCAGAAGTGGTTATGTGTATTACCCAATGTCACATAGCTTGTAAATGCTGAATGCTGGACCACAACAAGGTCTCTGTTTGTCTTCCAGTCCCCAGTTGGTGAGAAACTGATGTGGCTAAGGGCTGATGGCAGAGCCTGAAGAGCAATTCACTCATTTCCCTGTATGCTCTCTTCTCACCTGTGTTATCTCTGTTTTATTCTCTCATGGATACACAAAACACAGAACCTCAAATCTAGCTCAAGAATTTAAATTGGTTTTGACAAGCTCATAATGAGGCTTAGAATAAAGCCAAATGAAAATTCAATATGGATGAGGATAGCTCAGCAAATTGCAGGAAAAAGCTGCAGAGAATAGAGAATATTACGCACAGCAGGGACACATTCAGGAGTCTGCTGAACATGGCTGAACATGGGCTACAGTGCAGAAAGTTGATGCAACAGTAACAAATGGATTGTGATGGCGGATCATAAAAGAAATATAATGTGAATGACCTGTAGTGTAATTCTTCGCACTCAAACCAGCCAAAGTGAAATGAGCCATTATCAGGAGGGTTTTCCCCCCTTGATATTGGAGATTTATGATTTGTGGATGTATAATGAAGACGATAACCATAAATTTATCCATTCATTTAGTTAAGGATGTGTTAAATACCCATCAACCCAGTATTGTAGCAGGACAGCGAAAAGTACAGCTTCTATCTGAAAAAAAAAATCTGAAATGAGACATTAGAAACAGGAGACAATTAAAACTGAAATAGCCATGCATACAAGATACTTAAGAGAGAGTAAAGATATCTAACCCCAATTTAGCACCTAGATTTGGTCAGAGAAGCTGTCTGAGCTGAGAATTATCAGGATGAAAAGGAATAGGGTGGTATTTTGTGTAGAGAAAGCCAACCGTGGAGAAAAGAGAAAACATGGCTGAGTGTAGTGGGTGAGGAGCATGGCTGCCACACAGACAGAAACCTGGAAAGGGTGAGGAGGAAGGTGTGCTGTTCATTATAAGTGGTGAGCCTACTGATAAACAATGCATTTTTAACTTATCTATTGATTAGCAATTTGTATTAACTGTTAGGACAAGTGAATAAAGGCTTCTCAATAAATAAATAAATGAACATGAAACAAACTAGAAGTCAAGATACTTGAACTTGAGAGCAACCAGCCTCCATAAGTAATCTGATGAGAATACTTATGATGTGGTATTGATTGTCCCTCATAGATCATCAGATGCAATCAGGAGAAACTAACACAAGGAAAACTTTAATTCTATGCAAGAGAAAACATGACGGCAGGGGACAAGCTATTCGCCGAACAGCTTGACTCTACCAAACCAGGGAAGTCATCTGTTCTTCCTGGAAAAGTCTATTAATATGACCTCAGCCAGTTCTGGAGCAGGGTTAGGAATGGTGGTGTCTAAGCCATGAATTGGTTAAAGCCTTGGCTTCAGTGTGAGGAGAAGCATCTTCTTGCCGCCATGCCAGCACCATTTTGGATGCAAGTTCAGGGTTAACATAACTTATTTCTCCCTGCTGTTTCCTGACTGATGTGATTACAATGTTACTCTTTTTGACTGCTTTCAAGGTAACCTTTTCTGCCCTTTCTATGTATTCAAGACAGTTGGCAAGTGGTTCAGTGTTGCTTTGTAGTCACTCTTCAGGGTGGGAGAGTAGAAGGGACAGAAGACATTTAAAGAAAGAGCAGTTTGCTGTGCTCCTTCCAAACACCCTACTGTTGACTCCCCCCACCCCACCCCCGCCCCCGCGCCCCATTACCTTTACCAACATTCTGCTTCTTCCCTGGAGCTAGCTCTGTATTGGGAACTTGGCGGTAGTAGGCCTGACAATCCACCCCTTGGAAGTCTCTGGCAGGACTGGTCAGTGTTTCCCATTCACAAACCTTCAGCTCGCTTCAGGGAAACCTTCCACTTTGCAGAAAGCCTCAGTATAGTTAAAACCAGTCCCTAGAACACACAATCTGATTTTCATGATCAAAGGCCATTTTGCACAGAGGAGTGTACTTCACACCTTTGCTAAGGCTGACATTTACCCAGGGCCATTCTGCCTGGCTTGGTGGCAGCCTCCTTTTGCTGAGTGGCAGCAGCAGGAGTCAGGAAAATGTGTGCTAGGGCAACCGCAGCCAGGATTTGCTAATAGAGACAATACCTTGCCCCAGAGGCTGTTTCCAGCTGCAGCCTGAAGCACACACGTTGAGAATGTATCACACAGAACTGTCAGTCAGTACTGGAGCCAGAAAATTGTTGTTTCAAATGTTACAGTACAGGAAAATCGCCTCTCTGCACTTGCTGCCAAAAAAATGACAGCTTAATTTATGCCACACCGAAGCTACATTACAGAGCCATTCAGCTTGGCAGTTAAGTACGCTCCATGCTCACATCTTCCCCCTGTGCAAGTGTACTGGGGAGAAATACACAGTGGCTATAATAAGGACAATTGGCCGCAGGGTTTGCCATGTCAGTGGAACTAAACGCAGGTGAAACAGTATCAGCAATAAAATACATCACCCCTACCTCATTTGCAAAACCCGCTTCTACTCTGTACGTGCATATCCCCAGGAAGACTCACTGCAACATTGTTATGCATGGGATAGATTAGGAAGAGAAGTGCTGGTGTCAACCCCTGGGGTTTTATGGAGAGGGGAGGTGCCACAGCATTACGGGTGACTTTGAAAATTATGTCAGTATCCTTGATGCAGACCTTCAGAACTTGGCCGTGTTTGCCCTTCCTGAAATGAAAAACCTGACAGTATTATACTGTAGCCAAGAAAAACCTGTGATATATATATATAATATATATATATATATATATATATATATATGATACACTAGTCTGTCTGAAAAAAAATCTAAGTAATTGTCATCAAAGTTTCATTCCACACTTATTTCCATTAATTTTCATACACACACAAATTTATATGAATATAAACAACACATTCTCTAAAAGTTAGAGATTAACTTGGGGTGCTCTTTTCTTCACATTCTCAGCTGCAACACCTCCCTTATAACACCTAAATTCTAACAGCCCAAAGCCTAATTTATACTCGAATTTCAAAGGACAGCCCAGAGTCTCCTGCACACATACACTTAACGTGAAGGAGGCCACCTTTAAAAGCACTTTCATGAACACCCTCTTACGTGGAATGGCCACAGAGAACCGAACACTACTAACTGAGCTCCAGTGTATTTGCTAAGAAGAGATTTATGAGTAATTTACAAAATCTTTATAAGGCAGTCCTTGTAAAATATCACAACCCTGAGAAAGCAGGTCTGCTATGGCTGGCTTCTTGCACTCAGCAAGCCATTCATAACAAAGTGAGCGGCTCTCAAAAGAGAGCAAATGCATTTGCAATGGCTGTTGGTGTGCTGTAAATCATCATCAAATAAAACAATGTGTAGAAATAAATGATACGTATCTATTTAATAATCCATTACCCAAAATACATACTCCACCTTAAAATAAAAGAGTGTGCTTGCCCTGGCTGTTAATGTGTGAGAGCTGCTCCACTAACGGTAAAGTGATTTGTAAAGCAGTGTCCTGCGTACACATGATAGATTAATACCTCTCCATAACTTACCAGTAGGAATGACTTAAGGTCAAAGCACCAGCCAAAACCTTCCCAAGGGCCAGTGACCACGCTCATCCGAGCTTCTCTGCATGGCTTTGTCAGAGCATCGACTTAGCATGGATCTACATGCGGTGACGTCTACTAGGCTATGCAAATAAAAGGCTAAGTAGACAGATCTCTCAGCTTCAGTTCAGTGTAGGAGACAGGCCACTATGAGGCACACCAGAATTTGTCTAATAAGAAAAACACATACTTTATTTTTTGTTTGTTTGTTTGTTGGTTGGTTGGTTTTGATATAGGGTTTTTCTGTAGGTTTGGAGACTGTCCTGTGTCCCGCGCGATCGTCTCGCCAGCAAGAACAACACAGGACACTCGGATCCTTCTGCAGTAAAGCTTTAATGCGTCTTGAGAGAGAGAGACGCATTAAAGAGAGAGAGAGAGAGAGAGCTTACAGAGCGGAGACCCCGAGCCAAGAATCCCATCCCCTAATAAAGGCTCATAAACTCTGAGCGGTGCGGGTACAGCTGGGATAGGTGGATGACTCGTCACCCTATATGACGCCATGGAATAGGCGGGGCTAGGCAAGTGGAAAAACACTGGGCACATGCATACCAACGTTGTTTACTTGATCCGGCAGCGAATGTCAGCGCCATCTTGTGATGGCGAATGTGAGTGCGGCTCCTCACAGTCCTGGAACTCTCTTTGAAGACTAGGCTGGCCTCGAACTCACAGAGATCCACCTGCCTCTTCCTCCTGAGTGCTGGGATTAAAGGCATGCACCACCAATGCCTGGCAGACACACACTTTTTTATGTGTGTTTATTTGTAGTCTTAGGGATCAGGTCCGAGGCTTTGCACATGCTAGACAAACTCTCAATCACTGAACTACATCCCTCCCCCGCCACCCAGACACCATAATTGGAGTCTCTCTTCCAGCATCCCTTTCTGTTCAGCCCTTGGCTCAGCTATGAGTTCTGTTGGTCACACCAGCTCTATGCCACTTGCCTGCTGGTCACACCTGCTGGTCACACTCTCTCTGTGCAGCTTGCCTGCTGATCATACCAGCTCTGTGCCACTTTGCCTGTTGGTCATACCCCCTCTGTACCACTTGCCTGCTGGTCACACTCCCTCTGTACCACTTGCCTGCTGGTCACACTCCCTCTGTGACACTTGCTTGCTGGTCACACCCACCATGCCACTTGCCTGCTGGTCACACCCCCCCCATGCCACTTGCCTGCTGGTCACACTCCCTCTGTGACACTTGCTTGCTGGTCACACCCTCCATGCCACTTGCCTGCTGGTAACACTCCCTCTGTACCACTTGCCTGCTGGTCATACCCCCTCTGTACCACTTGCCTGCTGGTCACACTCCCTCTGTGACACTTGCTTGCTGGTCACACCCCCCATGCCACTTGCCTGCTGATCACAACAGCTCTGTGCCACTTGCCTGCTGGTCATACCCACTCTGTACCACTTGCCTGCTGGTCACATCCCCTCTGTGCCACTTGCCTGCTGGTCACATCCCCTCTGTGACACTTGCCTGCTGGTCACATCCCCTCTGTGACACTTGCCTGCTGGTCACATCCCCTCTGTGACACTTGCCTGCTGGTCACACCCCCCATGCCACTTGCCTGCTGGTCACACTCCCTCTGTGCCACTTGCCTGCTGGTCACCCCCCCACCCACCATGCCACTTGCCTGCTGGTCACACCAGCTCTGTGCCACTTGCCTGCTGGTCAGTCTCCACAGGGGACAAAACCTTGAATAATCATTAAAATGTCTTTCCAGCTCCCAAATAACTAGACTTCTGAATATTATGTTTTCTTTTACTATTTGGATGAATACATTTTTTGTTCACGTCTTTTTTGATTCCTCTTTCCTGCTTTTTGTTTATTTATTTTTAATCCAAAAAAATTTAGGGTTTTCTTTCTAGTTCAGCCTAACACTTAGGCCACATGGACGGAATCTTAGAAGATGACTCTGATTTATTACCTGAATATTTCTAATTCCCAGAGCAAACTACAGCTTCTGTGTCCTTTTGTCATCGCCAGCCTGGCAAAAGGGAATCAGCATGGTGACAGACCTCTGGCCATTACCAGTCTACCACTCACAGTCTTGCTTGCAACGTCAGCCTGCCTGTCACTGCCTACAGCTGAATGACAGGTGCAGTCTCTCTGATTAATTGACAGCTCTATCAACCCTTTCCACACCCCTGTGTCATGTGAGACATTCCCAGTTTATGTGCCCAGGGTTTCAATTCTCCCTAATTGGAACATATCTGTTGTTACGATGTCTTAACAAGGTTGATTGAGAACCTTCCTAAAATCAATGCACAATCTACAGCCCTCTACCCTATACCAAGTCATGAGGAATTTGCTAGTATTTGGTAAATCCTTTTTCCTCTTAAGCTCATGAAGAAGAAGAAGACGACATTATTGCAAAAGCAAATTGTATTGTCCCACAAGAATGCATTACTAACTGTCCTGGGCCAAGTCCGCAATGAGCATCAGAAGCTGTAGATTCTTTTGCCTCAAAGAATGTCAGTGTCAGTGGCTCTATAGACACATTTTCAGCTTTAGTAAGAGTGAGTTTTGATACATTTCTTTGAAAACAGCATGCAATTCATTTTCTCATCAACAATAGAATAGATACGTCTTTGTGTTTGTGCCTATACCAGGCCCTTGGTCCTCACAGAAGGTAGCAAAGTGTGGTTACCTCTCCATTAAAATCTCAATTTCAGGTTTTCATTGAATTGTCCTGATATTAATGCAGGCTCCCATCTCTTTAAGACTGACAGTTCCCGAAACTATAGAGACAACAGGTGTAAGTCCTATCAATTATCGTGGCAAGACATGCAGCTCAATGCCAGCTGGGCCACCTGCCCGACTGCCTGATGCTTCCCCTCCTGCTGGCCTCTGCATGGCTTTCCAATTTTACTCTGAAAAAAAGCACTTCCTTTCATTTCTACCTGAACTATTTTTTTTTCTTTTTAACTTGAGAAGTTAACTTTTTTTTTAACGTCTAAGGAGGAGAGCAATCTCATAAAGGTGTTCTTTCTAAAATATCTAGTATCTCAAGAAAATGGGAAATGTAAGTTGATGTTGAGAAATGAGGGAGAAGTGGATCTTGATGCTTAACGGTAAGAATTTAGCCCAAGCAACTGTCAGGTTAGAGATGGAAGATCCACCGACACGTTTGCTTACTAACGCAAACCAAGTCACAGTCCATTGGAAAGAAGTTCACAGGTTACCTATAGAGGGGGTTCACTCAACTTGATGTCCCAAGAGCCCTGACAGAGTAAGTATATTTAAATTTTGAACACTCTTCAAGTCCTTGCAAGAAAACCACTGCTCACTAGAGGAGTGTAGAGACCTGTGAGAAACTCTGTGTTCCAGCAAGTTGTATGACAAAGCCTGTCTGGGTTCTAACTCTAGCACTCACTGCCATGCCAGGGCAGGAGGAAGCATCCACTAGCACAAAGCTTGCTACAGTCTCACTCTGACTTTTCTAATTAGAGCGAAGCTAAGGGTACTTACAGGATTTTAGGGTCTGAGTTGAGTCATTTCAAAGTGGATTTTGCAAAGGTAGATTTGTATAGGGATTGGAAGTTTATGGCATGTGGCCATTGAATTGACAGGCATAGCTGGAAGAGGGTGTTCAAGCAAATTTTGATTAGCAGGCTACTTTGGTAAGATTTCCGCCCCAGGTTCTATAGGCATCCCTTCTCAGTTCAGTGCTGTCTTAGTTAGGATTTTATTGCTGTGATGAGACACTATGACCATGGCAACTCTTGTGAAGGAAAACATTTAATAGTGACTTGTTTATAGTTTCAGAGGTTTAGTCCATGATCCTGACGGGAAGCATAGTGGTGGGAAGGTAAACATGGTGCCAGAGAAGGAGATGAGAGCTCTACATCTAGACCCTCAGGCAGTAGGAAAAGACAATGAGCCATTAGGCCAGGTTTGAGCTTCTAAAACCTGAAAGCCCACCCCCAGTGACATACTTTCTCCAACAAAGCCACACCTACTCCAACAAGGTTGCAACTCCAAAAAATGCCACTCCCTATAAGTCTCTGGGTTTCATTTTCTTTCAGACCACCACAATCCCTTCTCCAGTTCATCCCTTTCAGGTTCTTCCCTTCTCTGCTCCACAGCCTTGGATTAGTCACTTTCTATTTGCTTTGATGTCTCAAGAAAGAAGTAGCCAAACAGTCCCCAAATATAAATGCTTAAACTGACAATTGAAACAACCTTCCATCTGCCCTCTTTCCATTCTCTGTGTCTTAGATTCTAGGCACATATGTCTTTAGTTAGTTTTACAGTGGAAACTTTGGAGCCCCATGTATCCCAGTTCTTTCCACTGCAATTTGAAAGAAGCTTCAATGTCAATATTGAGGGTGCAGCTTCATGAATGCCTTAGAACCAGAACCAGCCTGATGCAGTTGTGTGAAAGTTCCTAGCTCAAGATTATGTAAGAAGTTTTCTTCTTTCTTCTGATCTCTTATAAGAAACTTTCCTTACCTCATCTTCCTGCTTGTTCATGTCCCCTTGTCATTTTCTCCATTTACTTACCTCTTTATCTCTGGTTTATTCTCTGAGTCTTGAAACTCAAATGTATTTGTGTTTAGTCTTCATGTGCCAGGGTTTCACAGTTCTGGTTATATGCTCTACCATCAGTGTTAAACTATTTCTTTTTGTGGCTCTTTGGTTTCACATAAAGAGGTAATTCCTCTCCCTCGTTCTGACCTGTATCTGTCACCGTGTGTGGCAATAGAGCAGTTGCTTCCTGACAATCTGGTTGACTTGGTGAATTATGCTCCATTCTCCCAGAGATTACCAAATTTTAAAGCATGTGACATACAGAAATATTGCAGCAATTTATAATTTTTTAATTTTAATATTCCAATTCCTGTTTCAAAATGAGAAAGCTCCTGGGGTTGGATATAGTTAGCAAGACAGTGAGAGAGTTGACCTTCATTTCAAAAGTGAATTCAGGAAGTTGAACCCCAAACAAAGATGGCTGACAGAAATGAGCAGTAGAGACTGACCATGAATAAATAATACCTCACCTGAGTAGACTGAGCAATTACTGTATTTCCTTGGCTGCAGCTGCCAACTTCCTTTGGGTTTCCTGTGAGTGTTGGCAAATGGTTGCTTGGAGTAGTGTAAAGTCTGTCTTCCTCAGAATCAGATTTTCTCTGGGCTGTGGTTTGGCGCAGACAGCCTCCTACACTTGTGCAGTTTTTTTCAATACATGTCAGCAAGATGTCACTTTCTGCTTGTAAAAGTAAGTTTGGATATGTAACTTTGCAAACCACCTGGGTTTCTATGACTGTTCATACAACCGCTTAGGAGCTGTGAAATACATGTTACTCAAAGGAATAAAATCTGAGCAATGAAATTTTGGTGCAATTTCAAGGACTGGCTTCATGTTCCTTAGGACTTTAGGGACCACCAGGTGTTACTGATAAATGATAAAAATTTTTTTTGTATTCCTTGTGCCAGATCATAATTTTAGTTTTAGGTAAATCTAGCATTAGTTTACTGCTTTTCTCTTTCCCTTATTACTAAACCAATAATATTTACTAACATAGATCCTGTTTCTGTGCAGTCCTCAAGCCCTATAAGGCCCTGGCAGGTAGGTAGCTGTGCAGTCCTTGGCTTGCAAAGGAAGAAACTGAAAGACACTGAGTGTGTTATCATGGACAAATGGCTACTATTGACGTCCCCACAATCTGCTCCAGAGTTGCTATAGATCAGCAGAAAGTATTACATAAACAAGACAAGATGAACATGTTCCAGAAGTTAAAAGCAGGCAATGCTTTGTTAAACTCCTTCCAGGGAGCACAGAAGTCTCCAGACAACCTTTCTTGAGGTCCCTTTCATGGACCAGCTTCTCCATTTCTGTGTCCCCGGCCTAACACAGTGCCTAAAAGAGTGGAGAGGGTTATCATCCAGTGATGTGAAGCCAAGACAAGACTGTACAATGAAAGACTCATCTTCTGACCCCTGTGTCTCTAAGCCTCTGTTCTATGGTCAGATTCCCTTGCGATGCAAGTCTGCCTGTGGACTCACATTGTGTTGTGAGTAGCTAACCCAGCAAGTCCTGCTGGTTGGAGTCCTGAAATCTCTGTCAACCAACTTCTTCTTAATATTTAGTAGGAGGAAAGTGCCTGCAAACAGCTAACAGCTGTAAGATGACCCTCCAGCCCTTTCTCATCCCCAAGATCTCCTCAAGAAAATCGCCTCCTCCAGGCCTTCCCACATTCTGCAATCCATATGATACTGATGGTGGACAAATTGTCTGCCTTATCTTAATCTCTATTGGTGTATTTTAGAAGTGGGAACTGCAGCAGCAATGAAATAAAATCATTATGTAAATCACGTATGACAGTAGCCAACTAATAGTAAGCATATAGCAGACACTACTCAATCTAGGGAACCATGAGGGACCACTCAAGCTTCACAAACCCAAATCAGTACTTCACAGACATCGATTAATATTGCAGATTTATTCCCAGGAAAGTTGTTTAGACCTAAACTTTAAATATGTTTTGCTTTTGCTACTCTTCTAATGTAGTAATATTTATTATGTATCCTTCATTTTAAAAGTAGAAAAAAAGCATTGCTGTATAATGTACTTTGATATATAAAAACTACCCAAGCATTCCAATTTTCATAGGCTTTAACATTAAATGTTATTTACTATGGTAATAAAATTTGACTTTAACAAGTATTTAGCGGTCTGGGGAGCTCAGTGACTAAGGTGCTTGCTACAGAAGCGTGAAGACATGAGTTTGGACCCTTGGCTGCCACGCAAAAGTCTCGTCATGGTGTGACTACAGCTCTGTGGAGAGGAAGCAGGGAACAGGTAGATCTGAAGGTATCACTGGTTAGCCAGTCTGGTTTAAACCAGGGAGCTCCAGGTTCAGTGAGAGATTCTGTCACAAAAATAAGGTGGAGAGTGATTGAGACAGACACCTGGTGGTGATCTCTGGCCTCTACACAGGAGAGCACTCTCTTCCTCCAAAATAATAAAATAGTAATATTTACTAGCATCTGCTTCTATGATGACTTCATAAGCACCATGCAGAATGTCTGGTTAAGGTCTAGTCTGTGGCTTCATGGTGTTTGCAATCACATCCATAAGGACAGGCACATTGAGATATTGATTTGTGTTTCTTTTGACTGCACTTTTATCCTTCTGCTTCAAGCATATTTGGGGTTCCTTGATCTGGAGGCAGAGGTCATTGCTGCAGACAGAAAAAATAAAAATAAAAAGAAGCTACTCAGGGTCAGCAACATGTCTGTGCTTATAAAGTCACTGGTACCAAGACTTACTTACCTTGGAGGGCAAGAGAGGAAACAATTACCTCTTTTGCTAGCAGGGGAGAGGGGACTTGCTGTGCAATGGAAGAGTTGAAGTCTGTTGGTTGCAGTAATGGTATAGATTGCTCATTATGACCACACTGCTCTGCTTGCCATCATCACTGTGAGAAGGCAGCTGGCTATCTGACATCCATCAGAAGACCACAGGTAGGCATCAGATCAGGGTTTCCATTCCATGCAAAGGTTTCTGTCCACAAAAAAATGATGGCAAAAGACTGCTGCTAGAATTCAGAGTACACGGAGTTGTGGATGGGTGGTGGCTCAATGACTCAGAGTTTCTGCTAGTCCAGGTACTAGTAAGTACCTTTTGGAGAATTGTCTGATGAAAGAGGAATAGAGGTGCACCAAGTTGCTACTTTCTTAGGTATGTGTAGTGGCATCTTGCCTTGCCAGTGAACTTGTAATGGTGGCCACACCTTTTGGGTGTGGTTTCAGGTACAGACATGAGCCATTATAAGGCAGATGAGGGGCTGGCTCAGCTCTCTTGGGTTGTGGAGAGCATCGGAAGAGCAGAGACTGAATCTTTTGGAGAAAAAAGACTGAGGTGGTATTTACTCTTATCTGTGTAAGTTTCCCTAATAAACACCTATTTATCATTTATCTTGGGTCTAGGAAACTCATTTAAACCCCACCTTCAGGTATGAAGTACACAGTCAGATTGGAGTTTATTTAGATGTTAAAAGGAAAGCGATATCTTACAGACTGTACAATTCATAAACCAATTGTGCCCCTGCCATGCGTGCCTTAGCAGATACTTTTCACATGTTAAGTGCTTAGTAAATATTTTCTGAAAGGGTGTGAAATTGCACCTGGAAATTTACAGTAACATTGCTAATTAAGGTTTACAGAGTCAGGTAGACACTAGACCTCAACATATCTCAGAAACTACTATCTTCCTACGAAGCCACCACTTCAGTGATTCACAATGATGATGCCAGGAGGCAAGAGGCAAGCATGTGTTACAGAACTTATAGAAAGGGTAAATAAAATAGTGTGTCACTTGCTAGCTGAAAGGATGAGTTATGCCCCTGTTTAATTTGTCAGCATTTCAATTAGAACATCATTGGTGACCCTTCCTCCTGACACAGGCCATTTTGTTCTTGCAACACACTTGGCCATTGGCCACATTTCCCATTATTGATGAGGCAAATTTATGGATTGTAGATATAAATGATTTAATTGCACATATAAATGATTTAATTGCAGATTAGATAAATATGATGTAGACATTCCCAATCACGTAATTATTCAAAAGATGATAATAATTTGATCCCATTTGTCAAATAATGTTATTGCATTTTTAATTTACATTTTAGGAAGATTTAATTAACCAAGTTCTGGGAACTTAGGCGGAATGGGCTGCCTGAAATCAGTCCTGGAACAAGCAGGAGATAAATAAACGAGCAGACAGCAGCAGATGTCCCTTCGCCAAGATGATTTCTTTCCTCCAAAGATCTTTTTCTCCTCCCAGAGAATGTGGTGTCCTTAAGGGTGACCCATCAAAGTCAAAATTAATTAGAAAAAAAAAACACAGGTGTATCCTGATGTAGGATTAATGTTAAAAGATTCACTTCCTTTGAAACTGTTCTTTGATGTTTTATCAGACCAGAAACACTTTGCTGGAGTGGAGCTCTTCAGCATGGGTGAGAAAAGAATTTCATCTTCATTTAGCCTTCAGCTCGTCACATCACTTATCAGCATTACGGAAAATGTCACTGGTCAAAATCCTGTTAGATTTTGTGTTCATAAAATGGACTGGGCAGGAGGTACACATCTTCATATTGCAATGAGGTGTTTTCAATATTGATTTATTTCACAGTCTAATGTACGTGGCGTTATGGATTTAAAAGCATTCAGACAATGAGCCCATGGGCAGTACTGAAGCACCAAAAGGCTCTGTGGCAAGGGATGTCAAAAACTTGATCCGGATGTTTCTGGTTGTAAGTCCTCATGGGGAGTGGCAGAGACCATCCCATTTGCCTCCATATTCCCAAACGTAGAACAAATTTTGCACATAGTAAATGCTTAAAGAATACTATTGAACAAATATACATATACATTTCAGTGTCTGGTACAAAAACAAAAATTAGACTTCCCATTTCTTTTCTAAAAAATATAGTATTGTTGATTCATTCTTTGAAAAATTCATACCATATAAAATGCAATAATGTTCGAATCCCCTTCCCCTACCACTTCTCCCAGAGTGCCCACCCCTTCCTCAACTCCATGTCCTCTTTTGTTTGTTTTCTTTTCTTTTACTCTCTTAAATGAAGTCATTGTTAAGGAGATGTGAGCATGCTCTCATTTCTTAAAGACACTGTTTGTACATAAATATCCACAGCTTCTGTGGATCTGACCCATGCATTTGTCTCTACTGTTAAGGAGAGAGATTTTTTTTTTTTTAATGAGAGAAAACAAAGAAAGCTTATTTGGACATTTATGAAGAGTCTCTACTGTTTGGGGAGGCAAATTCTTGCCGGGACATAGTACTTTTCTGCCTTAAGCCAACGTAAAAAACAACAAACAAACAACAAAAAAACCTCAGGAAATAACCACCTCCTAAGACTGAGATGTCCCCTAGGCCAGGAAAGCCGAGGCAGCCATCAGGGCCCTCACAAGACTGAGCAGTGCAGACTTGTGACCAGTTGTGGCTGTGATAGGAAGTCTTTCTGAGCTTGTATGAGTTTTTTATCGTTGTTGTAGTAAATGACCACAACTTGGTGGCTTCAAATATGTCTTAGTTCTGTGTGTCAAAGCTCCCAGAGGTCTTAGTGGCTGGAAAACCAAAGCAACAAGTTTGAGGGAGTGATTCGGTGATGCTGGCTTTCGTCATAGCCTGGGTGTGCCAAGCAGGGCCCAAACCAATAAAAGATAAATAAACAAATGTCAAAATACCAGTAGGGCTTTATTCCCTCTAGGAGGTTCTAAGTCAGGTCTGTTTTCTTTTCTTTTTCTCCCATTAGTGATTTTCTGACCCTTTCCCCTTTTCTGCTGTCTATACAACTCACAAAGGTAAGTCGAATAATTTTTACATCCCAACAATTAGACTCCCCTTCTGCCTCTCTCTTCTGTATTTGAGGACCCTGGTGATTCCACTGGACTTGTCCAGACAACCCAGGTTGATCTCCTTATCATAAAACCTTTAACTTCTCACATTGGTGGAAATTTATTTTGGCATTGTTTGCTACTTTAATTAGTTTAGGCATAGGTCTCAGGAAGTAGAGCATGGGATAGATGGGGGGTTGTCTTTGGTCAATGGGTTCATTATGCTGACTACCGTTGCAGGGTTCACATGTAGAGGATCTAATTTTGGAAAGGCAGAAGAAGCTGAACAAAAGTCATCCAGAAGTGAATTCAAATTCGGGTGCAGCTAGTAGATAGTCTCATACTTGCTTCCTGATCAGTGACGGATGACTCAAGAGAGGAGCACAGGGGAAGGAGCATGAGGTCAGGGAGGTCAACATCTCTGTTTAGCTTTCACCTATGGAGCATGGGACAGTAAAGTTAGCAGTACCAGAGGGAAAGAGATGCACAGGTACAAGCAGGATTGTTGCTGTATGGTTTCTTTCCAGCCTGCCCTGCCACCCTTCTCAACCCCAAATAAGCACACAGACGCTATATGTTAATTATTAAACTGTTGGCTTAGTCTAGGGCTTCTTATTGGCTAGCTCTGTCTTAATTATTAACCCATTTCTATTAAACTAGGTATTTCCACGGTGAGCTTGGCTTACTGGAGAATTCCCGGACCGATCTGTTACTCCTTTGTAGTCTACATGGTGACCGTTCTGGTGGGCTTTCTCTGCCTACCTTTCCCAGAATTCTCCTCATCTCCTAGTCTCAACTATCTTCCTGCCTCATTGGTCAAACTGTGTTTTATTCATCAACCAATAAGAGAAACATATATACAGAAGGACATCCCCCATCACAGGATGATGGTGGAAGAGTCACAGCAATGGGATCATAGACAGCTAACAGAAAACAAATGTAAGTAAGATCTGGAACCTAAGTGTGGGTCAGGCACTGTCATAGAGTCATTTATTCTCCTGTCACCAGTGTGGAACTGAAACCAAGCACTAAGAAAAATAAAGCAGAGATTTTTAACATAGACACTTTGACTTCAGAGAAGAAATACAATTGAAGGCTTTCAGGAAGGAGTTCCTATATATTTCTAATTAACTGTGGATTAGTATTAATAGTTAACATAATTATTAACATTAATTAATAAATCAATTGCTCTGATAACTTACTGAGAGGACACTAGTCCTGAAATAAAGGCTTCAATTTCCATATGAAGACTTCAAGTAAATCCTCCTGGAAACCAGGCCATACTCTCCTGAGCTTGCAGGCTTTTCTTCTGTAGTAGTGCCAATCCCACCTTCGATGCATACACAGGTAACTCCGTGGCTTAGCTCTTTTATAGGGCAATTCATACCATAGCTTCCACTCTGCAAAAGAAAAATCCTTAAACGAAGGCTCATTGCACACAGTCTTCTCTCAGTGTGGGAAGACATTTCAAATAGATTGTCAAATGGGTGCTGAAACCCTGATTTTGTAGGAAACACTTCACCTGTGTAATATTGTTTACATTGCCCCAAGGAATGTTCCCTTTCATCAACAAGCCTCAACCCTGGACATAGTTAAGCATGGCAGAGTTTACAACTTGTAGCCTATCTCTTGATCCTTGGACCTACTGGTGTATGACATTGTCTGAAAGAGTCTGACAGAACTTACAGTTCTTTTTGAATGAAAAGAGCCTCAATGTTGATCATTGGGTTAAAAACACCCCCAAACAAGCTATGCTCACTGCTTGTATGTTCTTGTTGACAAGGTACTCTGCTTTTAGTAGAGGGGTGATTAGAAAGTCTAGAACGATCTTGAATACTCTGGACAGTAAGTAACCTAGGGCTTGATGCTTTAGCAAGACCAAATGTCCACCAAGAACAGACATCAGTCAAACGGGACTACTGAGAACAGATTTAATTCCTTAGGAGAAGTTGATCATTTTAAATTGCTAGGTTTATTTCTGGTCTTAAAAACAAAAAGTGTATTTTAACAGTACAGCTTAAAAAATAATGATGCTATGATTGATGTAAACTTCTTTTTTCTTTCTTTCCTTTTATTTATTCTCTGTGCCTTCACATCACGGGTCTTGATCCTGTTCATTTCTCCAAGATGTAAATTTTTGAGAGACGTTTGATTGATGTATAGTGTGTGTGTGTGTGTGTGTGTGTGTGTGTGTGTGTGTGTGTGTGTGTGTGCACGAGTGCATGCATGCATGGGCTGAGTGTATGTGTGAGGTTGAGAGGAAAACTATCAGGAGTTGCTTTTCTCCTTCTACCATATGGGATACAAGGATTGAACTCAGGTTAACAGTCTGAATAGCAAATACCCTTGCCTACTGAACCATTTTGCCAGCCTAAAGTATGTGTGTGTGTGTGTGTGTGTGTGTGTGTGTGTGTGTGTGTGTGGGTATCATGATGTAGCCTTGGCTGTCTTCAAACTCCTATGTATCTGAAGTTAGCCTTGAACTTTTTCTTTTCTGAGACAACGTTTCTCTGTGTAGCCCTGGCTATCCTGGAACTGTAGACCAGCTGACCTTGAACTCCTAGAGATCTACCTGCAGCTTCCTCCCAAGTACTGGTATTAAAAGCATGTGACACCAGGCCCAACTAGCCATGAACTCTTAATTCTTCTGCCACTATGTCTCAAGTGCTGGGTTTATAGGTATGCACCATTATGTCCATCATCATAAACCTGGAGACCCAAGACACAAAATTTTCTTCAAACCTAAGTTTCCGAATAAACACAGAGGTATTTCTAGTTGCTAGGAGACCTGTCTTTAACATGAGTGTCTCTGGTAAACCAAAGGCTCACACGTTTGGATTCTAATTTTTTTTAACAATTATGTTGTGGTTACCATTTTAACAGCATATCTTATATACTGTTGAAACTCCTAATATGTATTATTCAAATAAAGATTAGGCAAATACGTTTGTCCTGGCAGTTCTGAGTCTTAAGAGGGAAAATTAGAACAGCAACTTGAAATTCACATAATTACAGTACAATAGACTTGCTTGTAACTGTGCCAATATATGGGCCTTAAAAAGGGACTGGGAAATTTGGACTATTATATATAAACAAAACATGTTTTCTATTGACCCACAGATGTCTCTGTCTTTGATCACCATTGAAGAGAGCATGGCTTCAGGCCAGTTGTAGAATACCCAAAGACAAGTCTTTAAAAACATGCAAGTGATGCTTGGTCACAGAAATCAAAGCTTAGCCAGAGGGCATCATAAATACATTGATCACTCCTCAGGGGGTGCCCCTGAACTGGCCACTAGAAGGTTGTTCTCTAATTGAACTAGACAGAAGAGAAAACTCATTTAAGCTGCATGCAGATGAAGGTGATTAGTTTGAAAGAACCCCAGAGCTCTGGTGCTGTTCCAGAGCTACACTGGAAGGAGGCAATGAAAGATGCTTGGCCTTGAAGCAATTCAACAGCTGAACTGAGCCACACCATTGAGAAACTGGACCTTTCCTTGTGGAGGCAAGAAGGCTAAGCCAGGTGCCACTTCTCTGTCTTGCATCCATTTTATTAGAAGAGCTAAAGTGTAGTATAGTCTGGAGCACCAAGTGATACCTAGGGATGAGTTTTAGTCTTGGTTTTTATTTTCCAGTCTGTCAGGGACTGACACTTTCATGCAATTCAATGCAAATGTATAGCTAACAGTGAGAAAAACAACAAAGATGTAATAAGTGTAAGGCATGATTTATACTAAATATTACATACAACAGGCATTTGGTAATCCTACCCACTTACTTTGAAAGTGTCTATAATACTCCCAATTCCTGGACTTAATATTTGGAGACCCCCAGGTCTACAGGCTATATTTGAAGTATTCCCACTGTCCTGCACAGCCTTTGGTTTCAGATACACTATGTTTGAGACCCATTTGTCTCCTGTAGGTGTGGCTCAAGAAAGTGCTTAAGGATGTATTGAGGATAAAACACACAATCAAGCGCACACTCTGTTACCAATATCATGGACCAGTTCCATTCTATAAATGGCAAAAGGCCCAGACCTCTCTGAATCCCTTACTTTGTTGCTGTTGACATCATCAGAAGACTGAACAGATTGTTTTTCCTCCTCTCTCTTAAGATAGACTTTTAGTTCCTCACAGATGCCAAGGGGATGAAGTCCAGCTAACAGTGCACCCAGGAAAAGTCACAAGTGTCTGGTTGGCAGACTGTAAAAACTGTAGGCATCTTGTCTGTGAACCTGTAATGGTGGCCACATCCCAATGGTGGCTCCGGGCGGATGGAAGCAGAAATAGGGAACTGTAAGGTGTGGTCTTGCTTGTGCAGGTCTTTCTCTACTGTCAGCGGATCTGGTAGGAAGGGTAGATAAGAGCCCCAGGGTTCTTCGTATTTTTTCTGTGTAAAAACACCCATTTATCATTTATCTTGGGTCTAGTGAAATCATTACACCCTCGCCTTCAAAAAACAGCATGTGCTGGAACTCAAAAGAACAACTTAATTTCCCATGGTGTCCCACAGTCACTGACCTGAGTAGACAGGAGCAGGTCATGAAGCACTGTTTGCCTTTCCTATATTGAGGAGGTGATTTCTTGGCTTGACAAAGTTTTCCTATTGGGTTTACCCAACCGATGATGAGGTCCCTTCACTATTGTTATTTTACTGCTGCAGTGGTTGATATTGTCAACTCCACAGGATCTAGAACACATTGGGGACTAACCTGGAGTTCCGTCTGAAGGAGTGTCTAGATCAGCTTAAATGAAGTGTGAAGACCCACCCTGAATGTGAGCAGCAGCATTCTAGGACTGAATGAAAAAAAGAGAAAGACAGATGAGTGAGAATGCTCACCATGGGGGATGATGCCGCCGCCGCCATGATTTCCTCGCCATGATGGATTGTACCCTTCAACTGTGATCCACACTAAACCCTTGCTTTTGTAAGGCATCTTATTACAGTCGTGAGAAAATAATACAGACCACAGACTGGATATCTTTTAGCTACATGCTGCCCTCCTCAGCTGCCAGCAGTTTTTCCAATATTTTAGCCATGAAACTTTAACTCCAAATGTAATCTTCTGGAAGGCACTACAATAAACAAGAAACGCAGTTATGTAGGCTGGAGCAGGAAAAGCTAAAAGACAGAAGTTTGGGCAGCCTTTTTGGGCTTCAACAGCACAACTGGAAACAGTTGTACCAAAATTTGACTGTATTCCATAGAAGACAGAAAGGGCAGGGAATGGTTGCATTGCTGAACAGCCAACTGCATACTTGAGTATCATTGGCAGGTATTCCCTTCACTCTCAATTCTTCACTGACATGTTTCCAAGATTCAGGCACATATTGGCCCTGTTGCACTATGGCTCACTTTGCCTCTACACAGCTGTCTTTTTCATACAGTTGGTCTCTTTCCTTGTCTCTGAGAATTCTACTTCCTCTCTCTCCTGTCAGTCCCACACATCACCTTTCTTATTTAAAAATCCTTGTAGTATGAAGGATACAATAGACAAAGACAGCTCAGGCAGGTTGTCTGTCCTATGTATCTTTTCTGTCTTAATCTTTGGTCGTGTCCAACTGGACACCATGTGGACAGTCATGCTTGTATTTGTTTAGAGTCCAGTGTCAGGCTTCTTGGAGTACCACTTCAGGCTCCTTTATGAGGGGAGGCAAAGTTCATAGAAACCATACATACTTCAGATTTGTTCTAATTGTTTTATTTGTTTTCATCTTGGGTTTTTGTATGCGGTAACATCTCTGTAATACAAATGCTTCACTAGTTCAAGGTTAATGAAATCCAAACACTGCAGTTCTGTGAAGATTCCAAAAACGTCAGATGATAGCTTCATAGTATGAATTCAGAACTAAATCCTTTTCTTTTTTTGTGTTTTCAAGACGGTTTTTCTGTGTAGCCCTGGTTGTTCTAGAACTCACTCTGTAGTTCAGACTGTCCTTGAACTAACAGAGATCAGGGTGCTTCTGCCTCCCAAATGCTGGGATTAAGGGCATGTCTCACCACCTGACAAAACACCCCTTTCAAACAAATGGCATCAACATCGTCCCTGTGAAAGTCCTGCCCTAACTTTACAAAACAGTAGAGTCCCATTCAATACCACCCTTCTTACTTTAAAGGAGTGGTTTATCATGTTTTCAGTGGCTTGCTTTAGAAGGACAACAAACATTGTTCATTTTCCTTCTGTGTTTTTTGTTTTGTTTGGTTTTTTTTTTTTTTTTTTTTTTTTTTTCGAGACAGGGTTTCTCTGTGGCTTTGGAGGCTGTCCTGTAACTAGCTCTTGTAGACCAGGCTTGTCTTGAACTCACAGAGATCTGCCTGCCTCTGCCTCCCAAATGCTGGGACTAAAGGCATGTGCCACCACCACCCGGCTCATTTTCCTTCTTAGACTTTACTTTTAATAACTTCTGAGCCTGCTGACAGATAACAGTAGTACAGCCAATCTTATCAATAACTCTAATGCACTAAATTTACTTATATTAGGCTGGATTATGGAAATCAAACAACAAATCATTAAGCCTAATAAAACAAAAAGATGCCTTGAAAATATGTTTCTTTTTCTTCCATTTAGAAACTGGAAAGACAAAAAGACAAAAACCTTTGAGGTTTTTAAAATATGACTTTATAATAAAATTCTTAGTGCTTTTCAAGGAATTGTATGCATTCTATTTAACTCTACAGATCATCTGCTGATAATTAACTATTTCAAAACAATGTTTGGCTCCAAACAAATTTAAAATAAAACCAAATATCAATTGTGAAAAAAAGATTTTTCTGGGGGAAGGGGGAACTATTCAGAAATCCAAGTCTTTGTTAGAGTACACAAGTGTGAAAGATGCCAAGCTACCAAACACACATACTGTTAAGCAGGGCCAAAGACTGTTCAGCAGTGTGTAGGTGCTGAATGGAAGAAGCTAATGAGAAAAAGAGTGATTGTGACAAGCAATTATGTCACCTATGTGAACAGCTTAATTTTCTAAATTAGCCACTTTGATAATTATGACATCTCATTTGTCTTTTAATTCCATGAGCCCTGAAGTTTACCTTTGTTTTTTTTTTTTTTTTCCAATCAGATAAGAGGCTTTGATAAGCCAATGGTCTATTATGTGTCTAAAAAAATTCAGATTTCAGGCTGATTGGCCTTGCTGTTTGCTTCCACGAGGAGAGCTCGCCACAAGAGCTCTCCAAACCTTGCATTTCTCAATTCTGTTTGCAATAGTGATGGAGGAGAAAAGGTGGAGGGAGAGGGACAGATGATATTGCAAAGCAAATTAATAGTGTCAACAGGACTGAAGAGAAAACTGTTCAGCCTACTTTGGAGGGGAGTGGGGGGTTGGTGAGAGGCAGGCTGTTTTTCGAGTACATTAGAAATTAGCAGCATCCACTATGCATGCATACCCCAAATTACTAAGCTAATTACAAATTACCCTGATCTGTTTGCTGAAGTACTTTCAAGATCTCAGAGGACTGTGTATTCTGTTTGTTGTTGTGTTGAGTTGGAAGCTTGAACAAAACTTTTGGCTTGTCTAGCTGGTGTGTCGTGTCAATTGCTTGAAAAAGGGTTCCCAGTCACTACAGCAAATAGGACTCACGAAGCTGAATTATAGTTGCAGTGAGGAGCAATCCTGAGCTGTTTGACTCATGAGAACTTCTGTAAGCATGGACTCTTTCTTTCTTGATGAGTGATATTAGTAGAAAGATACCCAGATGTGCTAAATGAGGTATACAGGTAATTGCTTTTCTTCTTGACAGGGGTATGTGTATCTGGCCTTGTAGGATTATGGACCAAGGATGGGAGCTCAGGGCACAGAAACATGTCCTTAGAAACAGTATAGATACTTAGAAACACCAGGAAAATTATGAAGAAGGACCACATATGGCTATGTATCAAAGGCTAAGGCATTAATTCATGGGAATTAGGGATGGCTTGACTTCTGACAGACAGACACCAACCCACCCCCACACATCATATACACGTCCCTGTAATAATCATTTCTCAGCAAGGACTGATTAGATACCGCCAGTGAGTAAATGGCACTTCTTCACCCTCCAGAGGATGTACATGGCCTTGTGTCTTCCCTTCCAGGTCAGAGCTACCCCTAAGGTTTACAAGAACCCAATTATCACTTAGAAAAAGAAAGTTTTAATATATACAATGAACATTCTGTATTTTAGAGTTAGTGTTACATTAAGTGATTAGAGTCAATAACTCCCACCTGAATGACTATTTAGCTTTTTGTGGGGGGCCGGTGTTTGGGACAGGGTTTCTCTGAGTAGCTTTGGCTGTCCTGGAACTCACTCTGTAGACCAGGCTGGCCTCAAACTCAGAGATCTTCCCAAATTAGAGGCATACACAGAAACCACTACCACCTGGCTCCTCATTTGTTTTTTAATTAAATGGACTCTTGCTGGGTGTTGGTGGCGCATGTCTTTAATCCCAGCACTCAGGAGGCAGAGGCAGGTGGATCTCTGTGAGTTCGAGGCCAGCCTGGTCTCCAGAGCGAGTGCCAGGATAGGTTCCAAAGCTACACAGAGAAACCCTGTCTCAAAAAACAAACAAACAAACAAACAAAAAATTAAATGGACTCTCAATTTTTTAAAAAATTGCAGTAATATTTATAATAGCAAAATTCATTCTTTTAAGCATATAGTTTTGCAAGAGTTGACAAACACCATTAATTACAGAACTATGGCTGCCATCCGCAGTTCTATCATCTCATAAGTTCCATGGTATCTTTTTGTAGGCAGTGCCCACCTTCAACTCTCTGACAAACGTTGGTCTGTTTGCTGACTCAGAATTTACAGAATGCCATATGAATGGAACTCTGCATGTACAATTTTCTGACCGTGTATAACTAGTTGGGGTTTACCCATTCTGTTGTGCGCGTCAGCAGTTTGTCGTTCTTGCCTGTTGAGTATTTTCTGCTGTGTGGGTGAACCACCGTTTAACCCTCTAGGAACCAAAAGCACTTAGGTTGTTAGCAGGTTGGGGAGATCAATAAGGAAGCACTGATGGTGCTCATGAGTTGTAATCAGGACAGAGCAGAGGAGCTCACATTCAACTGTTCCAGGGCTGAGCATCTCCTCGCACACCAGGCCTCAGGGTGTCATAGAGACCCTTCCTTTACTCCTTGCACACGTTTCTTAAATCTCACGTTATACATACTCATGACATATCTTATTTCCTTTGCATTTGCCTTTGTTAGATACTAATCACTAAATATCAGCATGTCTGCCATATTTATTCGTCATTTTAACCATCTTAGTCAAGCAACCTTTTTCCTAGCCACTGTATGTAACAGTGGATACATACAGTCCTTATATTCTGGAGGCCTGGACAAGACAAGAGAATTATCTGAGTTCAAGGCCAGTGTCAGTTAAAGATGACGGAGAGGAGGTGGAGGACGAAGGGAAAGAAAATTGATGAAATAGTTCCTGTTTACTTTGCGGAGCTACACCTGGAGATTGTCTTTCTTCCTTTCCATGGGTGCTAGAATGCGGGGTGTGCCCTTGACATTTAAATGGATGGCCACAGAGAAAGACATTTAGTTCTTTCTTGGGTTTAATATATTTTCAGTTTTTAGGTACAATGACAATTTTGCTGTTTCTGACAGCCACATAAATGACAGCAAAAGAGAAAGTAAATGTCAGCAGAGAGTGCTCCTGGATGACCCGAGAGCTCTTAGAGTCATGTGGTATACCTCGCTTTTTCATGGGCGACTCCAACGGGAAGAAAGGGCAGCAGGAGAAAAATCCCAATTAATGCCGAATGTATTAGGCTCCAGACAGTTACCTCCACAATCATTTTCTCAGAAAGCTTTTACCACAGGCTTGCATTTGGAAAGAAGCCCTCTTATTCTCCGGTGTGCTTGCTTGATGCCCTCTCTTCAGCAGCACACCAATTGCATCCAAGCGGATAAAGCAGGTTTTTATTTTTATGCTAGTTTTGTTTTATGTTCATCTTCTGTGTATCTGGGAGTGGAACAGTGATGGGATAGTGGAAGACGGTGAAGCCTGTTAATTTTTTCATGAGATCATTTTTCCCTTGACATGCAATTTGATGCTTAACAATTTTTCTGAAAGTCAAAAGGAATACCACATTCTCTAATTTTCACAGCACTATAAATAGCCCACACAAAACATAATTGTATAAAAGAGATGACACCTCTTTATGGGAGAATTTCCACTGGAAAGATAAAAGGGGGTCAGAACTCTTATGTGAGGCATGTATTTTCAAGTATTCATAAAAATAGAAACCATCAGCAGTGTGCGAAAATTCTTCATGATAGACAGTCTAGTAGAAGATACCCGAGCCAAAGCCATTTTTACAGGCGCCAACTGTAGTGAGAATGGAACTCAGCCAAGAAGCGGCTGCTGGGCATTTAGCTCACATGCCAATAAAAGGGAGGAGTGTGTGCGTGTACACACACACACACACACACACACACACACACACACACACACACACACACACACACGCTCTAGCTCGGCGAGGTATTTGCCAGAAACATTTTTCAGGCCCCTGCCATCTGGTTCCTACAGCCAACTGTGAGGTCCTGCAGTGACTCCAGTGCCCAGAGGTTGGATACTAAGGAACAGAAACTATGGAGGTCAGAGGACCACCTGCATAGCTGAGAAGTAGGCAGCTACAGAACCTTTAGGAGTTCAAGACCCAGGCTGACATGTAATGATGCCCATGTGGTAAAGCTCTGTGGCAATTAGCTGGAAATCATTATGTGTACACCGGTACTGACTTTGCCACTTATCGAGCTCTGCAAATATATATGTTTGTGTGTGTGTGTCCAACATTTACAAAACATTTGAAAAGACCATGACTACCTAGCTGGATTTATAGGCTTGCAAAGACACCCTAAAATACATATGAATGTTATGTATTTGTTTGTTTTATGTATATTGAATGTTTTGCTTGCATGTATTTATGTGCACCCTAGGTGTGCATGGTGAACATGGAAGTCACAAGAGGGAGTTGGGTTCTCTGGAATTGGAGTTCTAGTTGGTTGTGAGCCTCCAAGTAGGTACTGGAAATTAAACTTGTGGTCTCTTCAAGAGGGACAGGCACTGTTTTGTTTTGTTTTGTTTTGTTTTGTTTTGTTTTGTTTTGTTTTTTTGGTTTTTTGAGACAGGGTTTCTCTGTGGCTTTGGAGGCTGTCGTGGCTCTTGTAGACCAGGCTGGTCTCTAACTCACAGAGATTTGCCCTCCTCTGCCTCCTTAGTGCTGGGATTAAAGGTGTGTGCCACCACCACCCGGCGGGACAGGCACTCTTAACCACTGAGCCAACTCTACAGCCCCATATGAATAATTTTAAAAACTGCTTGCAGTAATGATATTGAGCCTTCCTATCTGGCAGACACTGGGTTAAGGCCTTACATACTCAGAAACTCTTGATTTTATACCGGAAAATATTTGCAATAGCCTCATTTTACAAAGGAACAAACAGACTTTAGAGGAATTAAGTGGTTTGCTCAATGCTCCACAGCTTATATGATGTAGCCATAGGATTTGAAACCCAAGTTTCTTTCTGCGTCTGCATGAGAGGATTTGGAGCCAGCCCTGCTTCCCTAAAAATAAGTGCCTGTAACTCGCCAAGGGTTTGAATTTACAACAAGGGTCCTATAAGACCCCTGATTGACATTCCCCATGCCAATGCATCTCCTGGACTCACCCAGCTCAGCAGGGGAAGATATACAGCCATCTCTAGGGTACACAGAAGCCAGGCTTGCCTGGATGATGATGGTGATTACTGCACTCCCCATTCCTTATCTGCAGGGCTTCTGTGATGAGACCTTGGGTCCCTCCATTCTTGTATAGAGAGTAAAGCATTGCAGCTTGCTTCTTGTCTCTATCCCTAGGAGGATGAGTGTTAGGGATGGAATGAAAGCTGTGAGTTAAGATTACTTCCCTGGCAGCAAACGTTGCCCTCTCCTTGCTTCCAGGCTCTGCACAGCTCTGTTGATTACTTCCTGCTGCAAGCTCCGTTATTACACATAACAAAATGGTGGGAGGGAGGAGAAGAAAAACTAGGCAGGGTCAGGTTCTCATTCACCTCATCACTTGGTTCATTTCTTCCATGTTCAGAACTCTCTTTGTCATCAGGGAGAAACGGAACTCGGTGAAAGTGAAAGAGAACTAGGCTAGGGGTAATTTACAACCCCAAGCCACCAGATCATTTTATACTAAAATGGTACTTTCTCAAAATCTCATCATTCATACCAGAAGTATTTCTCATGGAGTGATACTCCTTAGCTTATGAAAACACTCTGTGCAGCTGAACTTGCTTAATCTGTGATCACTTTGCCTCCCCCGAGGACTTGAGGGAAGGGTATTATGCCATTATGGTATTAAAACGCATCAGTGACTTGATCATTTGGAATGCTTTAATAAAAATGAATTCTGTTAGCTGATTCTGATTATCCAGTGCTAGATTTATAGGCTTTTAAGACATTTTCCAGTTGTCAGATATTTTCCCGTGAGACATTTAAATATTTAGATTCCATTCTTTCTGGATATTCCAAATATGGGAAACAGATATCTTAATATCAGAAATATTAACAGTATTTCTCTGAGGACTGCCTTCCCTAATGGCTTTTTAGGAACTCAAATCATGTCCCTTGGTTATGTATCAAATCTTTCTTCTTGAAGTAAAGTAGGAGGTGGAGACCTAGGATTCAGTAGGGTTAAGATGAAGTATTGGTTAAGGAAATTAATTATTATGGTCAATTAGAGAAAATAGAATGTGGCTTACAAGTTTTACCCATAAATTTCTGTCACAGAGGTAACTATCAATAAAAACTATTGTTTGATAATAAAGTCTGTGTTCAAATGCACATTTAGCATGTATCCCTTGATGTCTTTCTCATTTGCATATATGGATGTACAAGCCATGTGACACCCCTCACTCCCACCCCCATAAACGCTGCTCTTGCTGGTGAAGTATTAGGAATCCTGCAGGCAGAAACAACAATTTTTACCTACTAAGCAATTATGTCTTCCCTTTGACAAGTGTTTCCATGTCATCATCCTAGGGCTTGTCTTCCATTTTAGCTCTATTATGAGAAGTATTTTCTTCAGAGAAAAGGCAGTACCACAGTAAATAAATAGGAGACATGTGGACTCAAAACACACATTATTGGATGTCTCGCCTTATAACCGCATGCTGACCCCAAGTGTGTATATGCTCTCCTGTGCTTTGGAAGTATAGAGAAAGAAAAAAAAAAAAACTTAAGCCAAGAAGTACAGAATCAGTAGGGACAATTCCCCCTAAGCCTGATAATTGGGCTTCCCTTCAAGCCAGGTGGCTTCAAGGACTTGTGAGCAGTATATTCACATGGGATCACTTTAGAATTCTGACTTCCATACCACAGGCATGGTTTGGTTCCTTCTTGTAGAGAGCTGGCATTCTAGTTAGGGGAAGACATTGAACATTTCTGCAACATAGATACGTGGAAATAGCATGGCTTCTAGACAGGCAGCCCCCTGTCCCTTGTTTTTAGTTCTTCTGATAGGGAACACCGAGGGCCCAATATAAAGCACTGGGCCAGCTTTGCAATCACATAGAAGTAAGCAGCACTGACTTGTGGCCACCAGGATGATGTTGTGAGTTACCTTCTTCCATTTCCTTGTACCCCAGCAGACCACCAGAGGTAGCTGTACCCAGTGATTTTCTTGTCTTTATTCTGGGGCTGAAACTGCTCTTCTCTGGGACTCATATTTAAAAACAGGCCATCAACTCTCTTCATAGAGAGTCTAACTGATCACTGATGTTCAGCCAGGCCTGGCTGGGAGCAGATGTCACTAGAGAAGTTCATTTATCCAGCACCATGGAGCCAGACTTCGGGCAGGACAGGCAGAGACAAAGGGCAACATCCTCAAGACGTGATCTGGAGAACCTGGAATGTGGAAGAGAGCAGAACTTCATGCTCAGGGTATGAGTTCCAGATTACCATCTCACCCTGAGCTCTGTGAGGATGATGTGGACCGCCTGCAATAGCTAAACACCTTCAAGCTGGGGTAGCTCTAACACCCGGAGCAAAGAGGACTTACAAACAAAATTTGTTTGTTTGAATTTTATGTGTATGAGTGTTTTGCCTGCATGTGTGTCTGTGTATCACATGTGTGCAGTGCCTACAGGGCCCAGTAGAGGGTGTCAGATCCTCTGGAACTGGAGTTACAAAAGGTTGTAAGCCTCCTTGTGGGCCTTTTATGAAAACAAGAACTCTCAGTGGCAGATGATCTCTCCAGCACCAATGAAGACTTGAATAAAGATGAACCCCCTCATATAAACAACTCAGCTCAATTCATTCCTAAAGGCAAGGTGTATGCAGATTCCTGCAACAGAGGGTTCTGAAAATGCTCGGGTTAGCATCCACTAAACACACTGTAGTCATTCCCTTTTCCAGGGCACCATTGTTAATCAAGAGACTTGTCCCAGAGCCTCTCTACGGTTATACAAAGAATCTCAGAATCTTTTATAGGAAACTTGTTTTCAAATACATGGCATAGTCACCTCCTGCCTCAGAGTGGTCATGGTAAGTGGTGCTGTATCATAAAATGGTTTTAAGCAGATGTCTCTGTCTTGTTTTGCCCATAGGAAAATCAGCAGAAACACAACCACTAACTTACATTGTGTCCTCTGGAATCCTTAACCTCATACTATGTGTGTTTTGGTCCAAATCTTCACCCCACTAGCTCTCTGGAAACCTTTTTTGTTTACCACAGATTAGAACTTACTCCTTATTTTTGTTCTTTTAATGATGACTAAGTATTATCTATGGGAAACAAAACACTGTGATAATATAATGATAAACACGGGTCAAGCACATCTTCTTCAAACTTAGAGGCAAGTGTAGATTTATTATTGAACAACATTATCCTCTCGAGGCTCCTGTGATGGAAAGCTTAAACAAAGATGATTGCTCACATTTCAGTTATAAACACACACCTTTCAAGGCAAGGGTTTGTGGAATGATCTTTTCTGGGGTCCATTACAGAATCTAAAATATTCTGATCTTATTTTAAGCCGCTTCATCTTCCTTATCGGTCCGCCACACTTTCTTTGAGGAACTGAGTGAAGCGTGTTATTCCTTTTATTTGTGTTTTCATTTTATTGTTGTCCTCTTAAGATAAACCTCCTTGACTGCTATCAACTGTAAAGAATGTTCTTGACTAAATATAATAGATGTGTTTCTGAAACACTGCATGCAAATTGGATTTTTTAAAAAACGACATCACATTTATACTTAGACTGTAATTTCAGGAGTCCAGTACAAAAGAATGCACATGCTTCAAGAAATGGACAAATTATTTCTGATGTCTACTTGAAATTATTAGATGGATATGATTTCATCATTTCAGTTTATTCAGAACATAACAGAATAGGATCAATAAAGGGACTTCAAAAAAAAATCTAGTGTGTAATGGAGGTAACATTTTACCTGAATATTGAACACATTGTTTTGGAAACACTACCTGAATCTGGAACTTAGGATGGTGAACTAGAATTTTATTCTTTCTCTTACTTTCAATTATTTTATCTATAGAGAACAAGATTGGAACCCAATTCTCTGAAATTTAAGATTTGCAACTAGATTCTTTTGACACTTTGAAATTTTTATCTAGAACATGCAGTCCATAACCGACCTTTCTGACCTTTGTGAGGGCTTCAACTTCCTCTTTCAAACACAAGTCAGTCACTTGAAAACTGAAGTGGGAACTAACTCCAGATGTAGAATAGAACTGAGTCTCCTCTGTGTGTCAGGTTCAAAGCCAGGCACTACACATGTATGTGTTAGTTGTCATGTAACCCCACACCAAAGCCAGGGAGGCTATCAGTGATTGAGTGGGTCTATTTCCAAGTTAAGAAAATGATAGTTTTGAGAAGCTGCAGTCAAATGCTTGGGCGATGCTGGAAGAAGTATTTAGCTTCTTCCCCGAGCTTCAGCCTTTCTACAAAATAAGGCTTTTTTTCCAGATCCACCATAAAACCAAAAGACGTGTACAGTGTCTTTTAAAACCAGTCACAAACTGATCCCGAGTCTAACCTAATTCAGTGTTCTTCTCCACCATCTCCCATTTGGAATGGGGACTTAGGCAAGGAAAGCAAGAAGTTCAAAATAATCTTTTAGACAACGGTGTCTTTAAAACTGGGATGTCTGTCGTCTTCTTCTTGGTTTCCCTAACATCAGCCAACCAAAAGGTCAACACAGATCCCCCAAGCTGGATTCTGGTCCTGGTTCAGTCAGGAGTTATGTGACCAAATGTGTTCCCTTCCTCCTCCTTAAAAATACTGTATCCAATGGGGTACCATCTGTGTGTTTCTGTCTCTGCAAGGGGTTGTGAGTCATTTGACCAAAACTCCAGAAACACATTCCAGCTCTGCTTTGCAGGGCTTCCTTCCTTCCTTCCTTCCTTCCTTCCTTCCTTCCTTCCTTCCTTCCTTTTTTTTAATTTTAAATATCATTTTTAATTTTAGAAGCACGCTTATTTACATATCAATCCCCCCATTCCCTCGCCCTCCCATCCTCCCATACTTCCCACCAACCCCCCAACCCACCCCCACCCACTCCCCAGGGATAGTGAGGCCGTCCATCACATCGTTGGGCAGGTGGGGGGAGAGGGGGGATGGTGACAGGCCCTCCCTCCGGTATCTGGGCTGCAATAGTATCCCTCCATTGGGAATGGGCTCCCAAAGATCATTTGTGCTCTAGGGATAAACACTGGCTCCACTGTTAGAGGTCCCATAGACTGCCCTGGCCTCCCAGCTGGCACCCACATTCAGAGGGCTTGGCTCTGTCCAATGCTGGTTCCACAGCTTTATGACTAGGGTCTCTGTGCTCTCACTAGGTCAGGTCAACTGTTTTGCAGGGCTCTTTCTTAATAATTCTGTCAGACAGGGGGTGAGATAAAGAAGCAAATGGCCAGTTGATCATTTTGAGTCCATTTCCTTACTCTGTTCTGTTTGTCAGGGATCTTGTCATTGAGACACACATGTAAGCTGGAGCCAGGGAAACCTATAATAGACCCCCTTTCAGCCAAGATGGGCTGAAATGCACCAAAGAAGCTGATGACGAGAGATAACGGCTGGTCTACACGTGTCACGGGCCATGTACCTATCCATTTCAAATTAAAACTTGAAAAGGCTCTTTGAGTAGGAAAAGCAGCCTTCTGTACCTTCAGTATCTGCCATCAGGAAACAAAATTAACCTCCTGAAATTCACTCAGCAGAGGCTGGTTGCAGCTGGTTGCAGCTGGTTTTGTCAGGTTGCAGTGGGAACAAGGATGTGCAGGTATCAGCTGTACATATCCACTGTGCTTATATGCTGAGCTGGAAAGTGGAAAGTTATCATTTATGAAACATTATCTTGGCTCCTGACTAATATCCCTTCCTCGTCAGTTTTTGTTTTCAAACTTTAAGTCAACAAATGTTCAACAACTATCTGCAGTTGCCAAGGTCTAAGCTCCGACAGTGAGAACAGGGAGAAGAAAGAGTAGATAAAAACATAGTGTTTGCCTGAAAGAAGATGACTGGGGAATGATTTCACAAGCAGCTTGATATCTTGAGCTGTAAGAATTTTAAGAAATGAGAACCTGGCCGGGCAATGGTGGCGCACACCTTTAGTCCCAGGACTCGGGAGGCAGAGGCAGGTGGATCTCTATGAATTCAAGGCCAGCCTGGTCTACAGGACGAGTGCTAGGACAGGCTCCAAAGCTACACAAGGAAACTATCTTGAAAAACAACAACAACAAAGTGAGAATCTATCCAGCATTTTTAGAGACTTTAAATACAGTTTCCCTATAGATGGAACCATCCAGCTTATTGGGAAGGGTGCTGAGAGGTCTGAGGGGGACTCCACTGTGCGCCATCTCTCACAATAGTTACCACAGTTGTTTGGGTTGTCTGATCCCAACCAGAACTGGATCAGAGTAGGGAAAGGATGAACCAAAGCTGACAGTGCCTGACAATGTTTAAGTGAGTCAGAGGTTAAGAGCACCTCACTCAACCAAAGAAGCTCAAGGTAAATCTTTTGTCACATTCAGGAGGTGGGTGGAGAGAGGGTGGAAGGGTGTTTCTTCTTGTCATAGTGCTTAGTCATTAGGTGAGAATTCCACAGTTGTATTTTATGACCCTAGCTCAAGATGGAAATTTAACTTAAAAGTGGGTATTCAGGCACTGAGCTCTGTGGTGTGAAGATTCTCCTGCATACTGCCCTGTTTCTAAGTCATTAGCAGTGTCAGTGACCCTGATTAGAGTTTAGATATGCTCTTTGTATATTACTACTGATACACACACACCATACACTAAACATATGACTGTAATGTCTCCTGCCCATCTCTCCTGTCCATTGCCTGCCCAACAAACTTTTTCTCCAACATCGACTGGGGAGACCTGGAGATATGCAGACAGGAGCCTCCAACCTGGGCAGCCATGAGAGCCATATATGAGGGCTTCCCAGAGCCCAGCAGGGACCGCATACCTGGCTGCCAATGTGACCCCTATATATATAGCCTACCTCCCATGGACTCTTCCACATTCTAGGGATGAATACCTGATAACAGGCAGGCAGGCTGCTCCCAGGCTTGTACCAAGGGACCTGTGCATGGGCTTGTCCTGCCATCACATAATTGAGATCCAGTGTCTGACCCTCAGGCACTGTGGAGAATGAAGTGTCAATTCTGATAGGCAGGACAGGTCCAGGGACTGTAGAGACAGGGGAAAGTAGTAGATAGTTCCTAGGAGTGTTTGTCACAGGGCTAGAGAGATGGTGCTGGAGTTAAGAGCTCTGACTGCTCTTCCAGAGGTCCTGAGTTTGATTCCCAGCAACCAAATGGTGGCTCACAATTATCTATAATGAGATCTGGTGCCCTCTTCTGGCATGTAGGCATACATGCAGATAGAACACTACATAATAAATAAATGAATCTAAAAAAAAAAAAAAGAGTGCAATGGAGAAAAGAGCAATCAGATTATACTAAATACATAATTCATGAGAATTTGATATTCCTCTTACAAGATGTGCATAAATCTGCAGTGAAGGAATACAAAAGTTTGTTTGAGTTTCCACAAGCAAGATACTTGAATAGTTGTGGCCATGGTTCAGCTGATAGAACGCTTGCTTAGCACACACAAGGTTGAGTTCTATCATTAACATTGCATAAACTGGGGAAACACTTCCAGCTCTGCTTTGCAAGGCTCTTTCTTAATTATTCTGTCAGACTGGGGAGTTATATAAAGAAGCAAATGGCCAGTTGATCCATCTTGGTGGCACATGCTTTTATTTCAGTACTTGGGGGGCAAAGGCAGAGAGATCTCTGTGAGTTAGAGGCCAGTCTGGTCTATATATAGTGGGTGATAGTGAGTGCCAGGCTAACCAGAACTACATAGTGAGACCTTGTCTTAAAAAAGAATGTGAGTTCAGGATTTAAAAGATGGTTCAGTAGACAAGAGCATTGGTTACCAAATCTACTGATGTGAGCTCCATCCCAGGGACTCACATGGTAGAGGGGGAGAACCAACTCCTTCTGTCCTACACAGCATGGCATCCATCCATCCATACCAACAATAAATAGATGAGTGAATATATAATATATATATATATATATATATATATATATATATATATCTTGTTTCTCTCAATTTGGCTAACAGACTACTGAAGCAATGAACCCCAAACAAATGAGAATTTCCTCAGGAATCTCATTCTAGGAGAAGGACAAGGTGCCAGCCAGAGGGGGAATCTTGTCTCCAGGAAAGAAATTTCACATGGTTCTAACAACTACCTTACAGGATGAGACTGAAGATCAGAGAAGGATGGGTCAATGGTGGGTAGGACCAAACCTTGACTGCTTAGATGTGTATATTCTTGGATATCTATTTAAACTTTAATCTCACTTTAGGGCCAGAAATAAGGGCTTGGGGTTGGGGTAAGGGACTGATGCCAGATGTTTTTGTTTCTCTTCCCAATGTGATTACAGTGATGACATCCATGGAAGGCAGAGCCTCTGAAGAATTCAGAAACTATGGTTCTTGCTGATGTGGGGATCCATCCCTCATCTTTACGGGAAGAGCAAAGATGGAAGACGGAGTGACTTTCCCGGTACTTTAAAGAGGGAAGTCATCCTCTGGGCCAAACGCAATGACTATGAGAGAGATCTCCCAAGAGAATGAAGAATCTTTACGTCTAAAGAGTTTAGTTACACCTCTGGAGTTGGCAGCTTTTTCTCTCCACAGCCAACTCTGGGACCCTCCTATGTGAGTCTCCATCACACTTTTCTCCCATGGATTATCTCATTGAGCTTTTCTCACTTGCCTCCAACTTGAAAACTATCCATTAGAGACCGATGAAACTTAGGATCATCAAGAAGCCTTGTGGTAATGGGTGAGAGCTCAGTAGTCAAGGCACTGGCTGCTCTTCTAGAGGACCTGGGTTCCATTCCCAGTGCCCGTCTCAAGAGCCTGTAACTCCAGCTCCAGGGGATCCAGTACCACCTTCTGGTCTCTG
The DNA here is from genome assembly GCF_003668045.3 of Cricetulus griseus. NCBI lineage: Eukaryota > Metazoa > Chordata > Mammalia > Rodentia > Cricetidae > Cricetulus > Cricetulus griseus. The sequence continues at coordinate 192,587,881 of NC_048598.1, forward strand.
TGGGCAACAGGCAAGCAAGTAGTGCACAGACATATATGCAAGCAAAACACCAACACACACGCACACGCACACGCACATATAATTAAATTAAACGGGGGAGAGGGGCACAAGGAACCATGGTATCATCCCTTACTGTAGGGAGAGATTACAGGAACCACTGACCACGCCCATTTGGGCGCGGTCACAGGTACTTAGCAGGGGATCAGAGGAAGGGGAGCCAGCATGTTCTTTGGGCTGAGCAGGCACTGGGAAGCACTCTGGGTCCAACTTGCGGGGTGCCAACCTGGTCACTGGTTCCCATGTGTGAGTATATCCCCTAATAAATTCCCGGTTGATAACCTATTTCTGATTCCATTTTCCTCAATACCTTACCTTAGGTCTTTAGCAAAGTCAAGTAGCACACAAGCCTTGCCAACATCTGCCCGTGGGTTACATAATCTACAGTGTGTCCATCCACTACTGGAGATGAGAAAACAGCGCACGTGGACTGTTGAGGATTACTTCTACTCCTCCATCGGTCAGCATTAGACATAGGGAGGAGAAGGTTTGTGTAACTCAAGAGTAGAGTGTTCCCAAATGGGGGATTTGGTGGGAAAAATACATGTTAGTCATAACAACTTCCTGAAACAAAAACATCACCACAAGTTTCCAACCAGATGCTCCTCACAGCACTGAGTAAAACTGGGGACTTTGTCAGGTTTGTAGTTTTAAGATTTTTTTTTTAATCTTAATAATTTAAAGGCAATTGTGCATTCCCTATTAGGAGAAATAAGCAGTCCTAATATAGAGTTTAATAATCTTTAATTTAACCACAGTTACACTATTGGGGATGGTAGTATGTCTAATTCTGACAAAATGAGGTAAAATCTGTTAGGAATCTAAAGGGGAATGGGCTCTGGGGAAGTAATGTTGAAGTACTACTATTAACAAAAGCAACTCAAATGATGTAGATAGCAATAATGACATAATGACATTGGCTGGCAGAGTGACCGTGGCCTTGGCGCAGACCCCTCCACCCAAAAAGGGAAATGATATGTAAATAAATAAATAACCTTTTAAAGAGAAGCCACAGTGTGTTGTAGCACTTTATTGACAAAGTTTTTAAGCATGGGATATTAGAGATTTACATAGAAAAGTAACTTCTGTGCAAATACCCACAACATTCAGAGAGATCATGTTATTAACATTGAACAGTTCAGATAACTTGCATAAATGGTCCATCTTCGAGTTTGTTCTGTATAAATCTCTAAGAGTGACTGACCAGTTAACATCCTTAAGCATGCTCACTGGAGACAGGGCAATGTGTATAGAGTCTGTAATGCCTGGAGGGACTCCCTTAGCTCTCCGATGACTGAGCTTCCTCATCTACAGGTGCAACAGCAACGCCAAGAGGAGCTATGAGAGGTAGGTGGGTTACTGAATGGAAAGAGTTAGGACAGCGCTGGTCCTACCTGATGTGTCTAAGAGAGATCGCTCTCTCCTGTTGACAGCAGGAGGCTCCTGCCACCACTCTGTTCTAGTGTATTGCCCTTTACATCTCCGGCCTCTGCCTCCCTGCCCCTCAGGGCGTTTTCCAGGTGGTATTCAAGGGCTATCCTGAAGACCAGGACTTTGCTCTCTCTTTCCTCCTGGCTTAAAGCCACAGCCCACAGGCTGCTAGCATGTGACTTCAGAGGTTGGCCTTTCATATTTCACAGAAAACAAAATGGAAGGCTAGCATTGCCAGCTGTTTGGTGTTTTCTGGGGAATATTCTCCTTCCTCGCCATTTTTTCATAGTTCACCCACCCTCCTGTGCAATTGCATGCCTCTCCCGCACACGCTACTTGCCAACTCTATCTCCAGTAATTATTCTGTTTTAGTCCACTGCAACATACCTGCCAACAATCTGAACGGTGCAGGTGGTGGAATGCTGTCTGTGCCCCCATTTGCATGCACCCTGTGGTGGCTACCTAAAGTGAAGCTCTGACACCATGTACAAAGAGGACAATGACAGGAGCCTAGCTTGTGCCAGCACCGCTCAATTTACCATGCCCACGATTTCCTTTCTCTTCCCTCTCATCCCTTCATGTATTTATTTATTGTGCAATCATTTTCTTTTAAACACTCCTGTCCCCCATTTTTCCCTCTAGGGAGATAAGGTAAGAGCCATCACTGTGAGACACTTGGAAATGAAAGTGCTCTCAGCCTATCAAGGTACCATGTCTCTCTTCCCAGAACCCACCCTGAGCAATTAACCAGCACAACCCATTGGTGGCTCCATCTGACTCAGGAAGAGTACTTTTTTCCCCTCTCTTTACTTTTGTCAACAGATATCTTTTAAAAATGTATTCTGAATTCCTTTAGAGAATGTGACAGATAACAGCTAAAAAAACGATGTTTTTTTTTTCTTTTTACTCTAACATACCATTTTTGTTCATCGATTCCTTTTTCTTTATTTTTCTTAAGAAAAAAAAAGAAAAATACTTTGGGATGGAATTTTCTAAGATTGGACTGAACTTAACCATTATCTAAAAGAAAAAAAAAACTTCATTATTTTAAAATTGGTGAGCTACATTCTTTCAATTATTTTTGAATTATGGAAAAAACACAGTTTTCCCACTCTGACAATGGCCTCCAGCCATTTACTGCTCTGACTCAAACACAACGATCAGCTCCAATCTGAGTAACCTGGTGCTCTGTGGACAGTGAAAAGGAATCCAAATTTGAAGTGGTGTGTCCACAAGCTCTCCACATCACGGCTTTCTGAAATTACAAGGTTGAGTGTGCAATTATTACATTTTTGTCTCAATCGTTTTTTAGAGTGCTTCTGCTAAAACTCTCATTTTCAAGCAGTCCAATAAAGTATCGGCGGTAAAAAGGCAAAAAGGCTTTCTGTGGTGGCTCACTAAGTAAAATCGGGATGCAGAGAGTCTCGGGAGGCCTTCTGGGTTCACAGAGCATTGTGTGATCACAATTCCTTTCTTCAGGCATTGAGCTTTCCACTCCCTTCCTCTAGAGTCTCCAATAGTCTTTATGTACTGTTTTTCTTCCCAAATGAGAGCCTCCTTGTTTTTCCTTCTCTTATTAATTTTTCAAGGGCAAAAAAAAAATGAAGGATCAGGACATACAAGGCGTTGGTCACCCTGGCCAGGTGAAGGGCAGGGTCTACGTTTGCAATCTTTTCTGCCTCAGAGACTCTCTATATTATTAAAGGAACTCAGCTGCCCATTGGATATTTGGCACTCATAATGCCTGCCACAAGACCATGGGGTGTCTTGCTTTATGGAACTCCTGTAAGAATTGCTTGTTTTATGATATAAAAAGTCCTAAGTAACCCATGTGAAAAAAACAAAAACATAAACAAATAATACACAGATATGTGAGAGACCAGATGAGCTAATTTCTTTGTTTTGCAAATGAAAGTGGGGCCAAGGAAAACAAGAGATCATTGATTCATTCTTGTATAGTCAACATGTTTTATTGAGTACCAGTTATGCACCAGCTATACACACAAGTCTCTGGAAATATAGAGCTGAGCAAAACCCTCCCTCAACAGGTGAACTTGTAAGAGAGAGACTCAGATAAATCATGGTATCCCACATGACATACACAACCAAAGCACAATGTATACTAGAAGTCAAGAGACCAGGAAGATAAGCTTAGAGAAATTCTGCTTCATCTTTGCACAGTGTGGGCTATGGAAGGGAAAGCTGCTGCTGCTGCTGCTGCTGCTGCTGCTGCTGCTGCTGCTGCTGCTGCTGCTGCTGTGTGTGTGTGTGTGTGTGTGTGTGTGTGTGTGAGAGAGAGAGAGAGAGAGAGAGAGAGAGAGAGAGAGAGACTCTTGGTAGCAGCAAAACATCTGGGATCCAGCTTCCAAGAGCCAGGCTTTGAGACTGACTCTTCCTCATCTCCCTTGGAAGCCTGATAAGAAAATTAAAAATGTGGTTCTAGCTGTTCCATTCTGTGAGTTTGAGCATGCCTGCTCTCAAATCTGCCTGGTGATTGGGGTGACCACGGTCGTGGCCTGGGACCCCGGATACCTGAGTTTTCCAGGGGTCTAACATTTCCATCTGGCTTCCACTTGAACTTGGGAGTCACTTCCAAATCAGACCTGTACCAAATCGATGAATATCAGCCTGCTTGTGTCGCCTTTCCCAGAGCAATGCCACCAGGACTGTGCTGTGTTTTGTTTGAAAGATGACTGCTTCTCCTTCAGTTGTCCAAAACAAGGAAAGTAAATAAAAATACAGTTTTCCATTATGTCATAATAAATACACATCTGAAACAATTTTTACTTTATTTGGTTTATTTATTTCTAGCCAGATTAAATTATAAAAAGATTTGAGGTAAAATGAAAATGTTTACATGAGGCAGTAAGATTAACCAGATAACTGCAGCCACGGCAAAGGGGGAAGCAGAGGTTTATGAACTCCAAGAGTGTGTACTTAGAAGACGAGTGCATTCAAAGTTTGTGGCTCTCACAGAAGTCAGGGCAAAAGAGAAGTTTTAAAACTGGGGATGTAGGGCTGGAGAGATGGCTCAGAGGTTAAGAGCACCGGCTACTCTTCCAAAGGTCCTGAGTTCAATTCCCAGCAACCACATGGTGGCTCACAGCCATCCGTTATGAGATCGGGTGCCCTCTTCTGGTGTGCAGATATACATGGAAGCAGAATGTTGTGTACATAATAAATAAATAAAATCTTAAAAAAAAAAAAACAAAAAACTGGGGATGTAGATCAGTTAAAGTACTTGCCTCCCTGGGTTCAATGCCCCACCCCAGATCCTGTGTCACCTCAACTGGGTGTGTTCCCTGACACCTGTAATCCCAGCATGGGGGGAGGGCGGGGCCTAGAGGCCTCCTTCAAAGTCCTCTTTAGCTACTTAGGGAGTTAGAGATCAGCCAGGGGTATAGAGGCCCTGTCAGAGAGAATAAGGAAGAAGTTTGCCATGGGAGTTTGTCTTCTGTGGCAGTAACTCCATAGGTGCACTTAAAGAAGCAATAGGCTGCCAGGTCAGCTGGGGAAGGGACTCCCTTCTCAAGTCTATTAAGACATTTCCCTGGAAAAGGCAGCTTTGTTTTTCTTGGCCTGTTGATTTTGTTTTGTTTTTCTTTCCATTCTCAAAGCAAGTTTTTCTCCCAACACTAAATTTTATTCATTTTTAACTTAGAAAACCTTTCTCTTTCAAAACATCAGGAAAGGTTATTTAAAAATATATTGAACAGTGGTGGTGCACACCTTTAATTCCAGCACTTGGGAGGCAGAGGAAGGTGGATCTCTGTGAGTTTGAGGCCAGCCTGGTCTACAGATTGAGTTCTAGGACAGCCAAGGCTACACAGGGAAACCCTGTCTTGGGGCGGGGGGGGGAGAAAAAAAGAAAAAGTGATCACATTCAATTCATTTTTGAAATTTCCCACCGATACTGAGGACTTGATCCAACAGTAAAATTACTTTTTTTGGTAGCCACACAGATGTGAAATGAGTTGCTTGCCATTAATCATTTACCTATTTTTATCTGGTTTATGTGTTAGTCGGTGGCAGCAGAGAAATGAAATATGTCACTCCCACAACTTTGGTTGTGACTTGAATGTCAGCATGGGGATCTGTGACTTTCAGCCCTGGTTATACTTATCTCAACCTGCATCCTCCTCACTGGATGGAGTCATCAATTCAGTAATCTCCCAGGAGGTGTTTACTCCATGTTAGGTATGTTGCTGGGTGCTAGAGAGCAGCAGAGAGAAGCACGTTGGGTTTATTTTGAACGATGGTGAAGACCAAGGAGTGTTCAAATTTGTGTTAGGAAATTCTCACATTTCATGGTCGCTGGATTAAAGTAGAGTTGGACTGAATGAGGATGTTGTAGCAGCTCAGGTAAAGGGTGGAATGGTGCAGTGAGACGGAAGATCAAGAATCTGTGGGGTTGATATAGTCGGGAAGGGGAGGGGGCGGGCTATGAGATTTTTGTAACCGAGCAGTAAGATGGTTATGAGCCGACAAAGAAGCAGTGGTGGATGGGGACTCCTGGGTTCTCAGTTCACCTCCCAGTAGGGGTTTTGAAGTAGTCAGACATGAATACAGGAACAGGAAACAGGCATTTGAGGATCAGCTAGTTAAGAAGATACACAAATGGCTTGATGATGGATTAACTCCTATGATGGCAATCTGTAAGACTTGAGGTGAAAAGACAAGAAAACGTGGTCAAGATGGTAGGAGGAGGCCAAGGCGGAGCTGTTTGAAGAGGTATGGGATGCCAGTCAAGGCCAGTTCCTTCTGGGGCAAGTAGGACTCAGACTAAAGCAGCAAAGAAGAAATCAGAAAGAATCAGAAACAGGCTAAGAAGAAGTAAAGTGGAATCCAGGACATAATAACAACCATTTCCTAATAAGATATTGTCCCCAACTTCCTGCTCCTGATTACTCAGGAAAAGCAGACTACCTTCTGCTCCCAAACCCTTCCCCTCCTACCACTGAGAGAAGTTCTGCTGATGTGGAATGGCCTTTTGTATATATGTTTCTCTTATTGGTTGATGAATAAAACACTGATTGGCCAAAGAGGCAGTAAGATAGGCAGGGCTAGGAGATGAGGAGAATGCTGGGAGAGAGAAAGAGACAGACAGAGAGAGACAGACAGGCAGAGAGAGAGAGAGAGAGAGAGAGAGAGAGAGAGAGAGAGAGGAGGAGAGAGAGAGAGAGAGAGAGAGAGAGAGAGAGAGAGAGGGAGAGGGAGAGGAGAGAGAGAGAGGGAGGGAGAGAGAGAGAGAGAGAGGGAGGGAGAGAGAGAGAGAGAGAGAGAGAGAGGGGCAGAGGAAACGCCATGTAGAGACCAGGAAGATAGGACATGCCAGGTGTTCTCTGGTAAGCTAAGGCCATGTAGAAATACATAGATTAGTAGTTATGAGTCCTAACCATTGGCCAACAGTTTTATAATTAATATAGTGTCCGTGTGTTTATTTGGGGTTGAAGGGTGGTGGGACCTGGCAAGACAGAAACTTTCATCAACACTCTGCTTCCTTAACAAAACCCCACTCTTCTTTATCCTAGGCCACTGCTGGTGGCCATCCTTCACCTCTTTTCTTCAAGTCACTACCAAAATCAGTTTTTATTTGTTTGTTTCAAAGATGAAAATGCTCTCATTGTTTAGGCTGACAAAATGCTACCGTTGTACTTACAAAGTAGACAGCAACACAGAAAAGAGTAAAGGGGAAACCACGCATCCTTCAGCACATTGGTGCCCCCAAATATGTATGTGCCTTTCCTAAGTGGAAAGCTTCCCTTCCCTTATAAACTACTCCATGCCCCAATACCTTGGTTTTCTGCTCCTGTGAACTTGGTATGAGGTCTCCCAAATGGAGCTTTTTGTGTTAGCCTACAGCCAGACTGAGGGTATATACTTTCCGGTGAAGAATTTCAAACCCACGGATGGGTCCAAGACCTAGGTAAAGACAGGGGTCAATATCCTGTTGCTTATAATGTCCTCTATGTTCTGTAAAGACCAAATGCCACTGGAACTTAAGAGGGTATCCCCAGCCTATATAATTCCAGGGTGAAGGAGTTGCAGAGCCAGTGGAAGGCTGCCAGAGCTTTTGATTGGTCAAGTGGTAAACCAGGAGAGAATTCAGAATTGTCTGCCAAACTTTCCTCCAATCAATGGAAAGTCTCTGATGCCTTCAACCAAGTGGGCCTTAAGAAAGCCGCAGTGCACTCCTGAACCTATCTAAGGCACTTTCCTCTCTCAGATGATCCCAGCTTGTGCCATGTTGACTAAACATCTCATTTGTCCTTCTTGGGACAAAGTTAAAAAGTCCTGCCTATTCTATGCATCTAAAACTGTTTTCCAAATCTAGTTTTTGTTGAAAGGCTACACTCTCTTTTAGAATAGTAGCTTTTGAAGTAAAAGATTGTATAATAATGGATTAAAAGGTAACCCCTGTATTTTCTTCAATTCTAATTATGTGGTGAGCTTAATGAAATAAATTTGAAAGGAGTGGGTTACAGCCCCTCCCAAATAAATTTCCCCATCCCAGAGACAGCAGAGAAAGGTGCAGCCAGGCTTTTAAGGACTATGACAGCACCAACTCATACCAGCATGGAGTTACTTGGAATGAACCTGTTCTCTTTAAGATGACACACCCTTACTACGTACTACAGGTTTCATTAAAAGGGACACCTCTTAGGTGGAGTCAAAGGACATTTTGTTAGTTAACTTCTACTTTTTCATGATTTTAAATATTTCCAATTAAAGAAATTCATCTCAGAACAAGCACTAGCCTATAAGGGAGTTCACAAGACAGGTGCTATTTAAATACTTAAAACAAAACTTTGCCTCACCATGGAGTAGCTTCCCTTTAATTTAAATCCCATAAAGCTAAATCAGAATAAAACAATAGAGCTTTGTCAAAGAGGGAAGAAAACCCTACCTCTCCTTTTGTGGTGGATGAGAAGGAGTATCCAAACTATTTCTTCTCTGCAGTTAAGTTATATTTGCTTAGAAAAGGATTGTGGTTTTAGTTTAAACACAATTTCCAGGGAACTCTGAATGTGTGGTTTGTTTTACAAAGATTATTTCCTTTGTTGCATCACTCCAAAGTTTCCAGCAGCAGTCATTAGAGTTTGGTCTCCAGAAGACCAGGTCCTAGGGAGTCAACCAGTTTTTGTCTGTCAGAATTGGGAGGACACATGCCCTGCTCTGACAAAATACCTGATATAAACAACTGAAAGGGGGAACAATTTATTTGGAGTCCTGGTTTCAGGAGAGTTCAATCCATGTAGACCATCAGCGAGGCAGTAAGCGTGTGATGGAGTTGTCATGGTGTCTGGAAGCCGAGAGAAGTGAGGTACTGTGAGAGCCAAAGTTACATTTTAAGTTTTAATTACTATAAAACATGAAACAAACAAACAACAAAAAACTGCCTCTGATCAACAAGTCCCTTGCCCAAGGACAGATAGTTCCTGAAATGCTGGAGGCTACTGTTTATGGGAGATGGCAAGCCACATGTTTTTCACCCTCATAAGCAAGTTTGACACATCTGCACCAGTTGTGCTTGATCACATGTGGGCAAGAGGTTCACAGGCAGGAAACGTGTCAGGGTGCACGTACACTTGCCCCTGATTGGATGGAGGATGGAGGTACATTAGCATGTATGCTTGCCTCTGATTGGATGGAGGGTGGAGGTACATTAGCATGTATGCTTGCCTCTGATTGGATGGAGGGTGGAGGTACATTAGCATGTATGCCCCTGATTGGATGGAGGGTGGAGGTACATTAGCATGTATGCTTGCCCCTGATTGGATGGAGGGTGGAGGTACATTAGCATGTATGCTTGCCTCTGATTGGACCTGTTGGGAAATGCAATGAACTATGAGTTTTCCTTCTTCACCTCATGCAAACTGTGATTCTGGGCCATTTCCTGGGTATGGACTTGTCCCGAGCTCATCCACCTGGTCAGTATTTATTTAAAACTTGCTACAAATATGGCTTTAAACTGTAGTAGTGGCCTTATTCTCCATCAATGTGATTAGTACTGGCACAAAACATTCTCTCCCTTCTTATTCTGACTGGTGCTGGGTCCGTGTGATGGGGCCACGCACACTCAGTTGATCCCCTTTGGAAATGTCCTCAAAGGTACACCCAGAGACATGCCTCAGTGTCCTTACTGAGTCTCAATCTAGATAGACTGACAATAAAAATGAGCCATCCCACGCTGCTCCAAAGGAATCATTTACTTTCTGAAAGGAGTGGAAGCAGAGTTACCTTTCTCACAGTGGCAGATGATACTTCTAGAGGGTGTAATTTGGCTTTTCCTGGAAAGCCTGGCCTTCTAGGGCTTCATGTAGCCCTAGATTCTAGCCGTATCCCTGTGGCTGTGCTTACGGATGAAGCTGTGATCACACTAGAGCGGCTTCATTCCCAGACACGCCATAGCACTTTCTCTCCTAATTAACATGGATTTGCTTAGAGGTTGAGTTTATATCTTCTCATAATTTTGTTCTTTCTTCCTAAAGTGAAGCTCCCAAGTTGGCAACATTTCATTTTGAATGTAGAAATGAATGCACTTGGCAATCTCTAATGACCATGAGTAAACAGAAATTGTTCACTTCTGTACCATCCGTCTTGATTTTCCTTGCTGTCTAAAACACCTCGAGTTCTTATACTATAAAGAGTACAGTATCAAAGTCACATGGAGGTATATTGAGGTTCAAAGAGAAAAAAAGTTCCAGAACGGTGATGGGGTTTGACCTTCTCTATATATGTTTCCCTTATTGGTTCATGAATAAAACACTGATTGGCCAGTAGCCAGGCAGAATGATAGGTGGGGCTACCAGACCAGGGGGAGGCTGGGAGGAGGCAAAGAGAGGCCGCCAGGGACGCCATGATGCCCAAGGAGTAACATGCTGGAAAAACCATGTAAACCACAGCCTCGTGGCAATACATAGATGAATAGAAATGGGTTAATAATTGAGAGAGACGAGAGAGAGAGAGAGAGAGAGAGAGAGAGAGAGGAGAGAGAGAGAGAGAGAGAGAGAGAGAGAGAGAGAGAGAGAGAGCCAGTAAGAAGTTTAAGCATCGGCCAAACAGTTTTTTTTTGTTGTTGTTTTGGTTTGGTTTGGTTTGGTTTGGTTTTTCGAGACAGGGTTTTTCTGTGTAGCTTTGGAGCCTATCCTGGTACTTGCTCTGGAGACCAGGCTGGCCTCAAACTCATAGAGATCTGCCTGCCTCTGACTCCTGAGTGCTGGGATTAAACGCATGTGCCACCAACGCCCGACTCAGTTTTATAATTAATACAAGACTCTGTGTATTCACTTGGGGCTGAAGGGTGGTGGGACAGAAACCTCCAACTGCAGAATGGGTCACCTTTTGAAGTATCCTGAGAAAATCCTATCCCAAGACGCAATGATTTTCAGTCCTTTCTTATACAGCACCTTGAATGTACCAGATATCAACAGCCACTAATTGAGGTGCAGCTACTCTGTGGACGTTCATCGTAGTGAGAAACATGTCTCACTCTCTATCTCCACGACGAAGGCCTTTGGCTAGCTTTATACAGAGGCCCAACCTACAGGACACATGATCTCAGCTGGGAAGTAGGCAGAAGAAGCCTGTGGAGTGACTGGCAGAAGTGTTGTACTTTTATGGTTCACTTTCATCAAGACACACCCAGCAGGATACAGAAATTCCCCCCCTGTTCATCCCAGCACCACTCCAGTTAGAAGTCAGAGAAGTAAAATCTACACTGTCACGTTTCTGTAAAGTTTGCATTCACTGTTTGCCAAGAACATGGTTATAAATTGGGAGCTGCCCAGCAAATCCTATGAGATTAATGACCTGGGGAGAGTGGCAAACGTCTCTCTGGGGAGGGAGCTACTGCCTCATTTAAATGGCCATCATTCAGTCTATGGCAATGGCAAGCTAATGGGTTTGCTTCCCAAATCCTCAGACAGACTCATAAAGCATATTACCAAACCAGTTCTACCTTGACTCAAGAGAATGTTACCATGTTACAACCAAACTGGGTTCCTTAGTTCTAAGGGCATGGGTGTTAGGGAAATTCTAAAATATTTATGCCTGGGACTATAAGGCTCTAAAACACAACACACATTCCTTTCTTCTAAGATGGCACTACCGTATTATTATTATTATTATTATTATTATTATTATTATTATTATTATAGATAGCCACCATGTGATCTGCCGGCAAGAGAGGGTGCCAGCAGGAGGCGTCCTCTATAAAATATATAGATTTATGATAATTAAGGCTGAGCTAGCAGATGAGAAATCCTAGTCATTGGCCAAGCAGCATTTGTACCTCTGTCTGTTATTTGGGACCTTAACATGGCGGCTGGCAGAACTTGGGTGGCTTGGCAGAAAGCACCCTTGTGGTGGAAGGGCTCGGGTGGCTTGGCAGAAAGACTTATTGTTACAATAGATGAACACAAATTTGTGATATATTTTCTTTTCGTAACCGACAGATTACTTGAACTAAAGACCATTTGGCTAAGTGATAAAAACAAACAAACAAAAAACCAAAAACGGAATACCTTGCCTTAGGATGCTAATGCCCTACATATTCTTCATGGTAATTCAATGTTTTTTTGTTTTTTGGTTTGTTTTTCTTTTGTAGGCTGATATTGCCATTTTGAGGATTTAAAAAAGTTTTTAAAACGTTGTAAAGTCAGACAACAGACAAAAAGCACATATACAAAAATATATAAATAAGATCTCCTACAAACCAATAAGAGAAATTCCCAACACAAAGTTAGTACATATAATGCCACATGTTCGACCTTATTAATATTTTAGTAAATGAAAATTGAAGTGATAATCTTTACCTTTTAGGCAATATTCCATTATGGAGAAGATTTGCTAAATCTATGACTTTCGTTCTTTACTGTGTGGTCATGTCACTGAATTAGACCATTTGCTAAATTCAGTCACCCAAGGCCACTTCTTGCCTTTAAGTTCATAGTGCTGACTATCAGGTGTGTGGAGTCAAGTTACATTGAATATTTTAAAGCATAATTTAAAGTAATCAAATCAAATCACAGCCTACTTCATACTTGTATTGAAATAACAGTCCAGAGAAATGAAACTGAAAGGCCACACTATTTCAACTCTGTGATTGCTAATTACAACACGTTCCTTTTATTATTTATGTAGCAAGTATTTATTGAGTAAATACTACAGACCCAGCATTGCTCTGGGTCTTGGAGATGCAGGTGAGAAAGTTGAAAACATTCTTGTTCTCATGAAGCACTTGCAATTATGTCCAAACCCTTTTCCTTATGAAAAAAAAATCTCTACTTCTCTACACACAGTTCAGAACATTTCAAAGGTTGATGCTATTTGCTCTGTAATTATTATTATTTTTTAAATATGGATATTTAAGCTAGGCATGGTAGAGCAGGCATGTAGTCCCAGTACTTGGGAAGTAAAGTCAGGAAGCTCAGGAGTTCCAGGTCATCTTCCCTCAGTGACTCCTAGTGAATTTGAGTCTAGCTTACGCTACATGAGACCCTTTCTTTACAATTCAAAATAAATAATTTAAAAATTAACTAAACATTGATATTAACCATAAATTCCAACTCCTTATTTTTGTAGGCTTAGAAAAGAAAACCAAGCTGGGAGTTGGTGGTGCACTCCTTTAATACCAGCACTTGGGAGGCAGAGCCAGTCAGATCTCTGTGAGTTTGAGGCTAGCCTGGTCTACAAAGTGAGTTCCAGGACAACCTCCAAAGCAATACAGAGAAATCCTGTCTTGAAAAACCAACCAACCAACCAACCAACCAACCAACCAAAAACAAAAAACCAAGCAAACCCCTCTTTCATCAAAGGCTCATTTGTGTTCAATGCATCAGGTTTCCTGACTTTTCGGTTCCAGTTAGTGTAGTCTAAGGTTCTTCACAGTTCGGAAGGAGAGAATTGACTTCTGAATTTGTGCTCTGATGTCCACACTCATACATTCAGACAGGAAGGCAGGCATGCCTGAGTGGGCACACACACACACACACACACACACACACACACACACACACACACACACACAATTTAATAGAACAGTATAAAAGGTAAGCCTCTAGACACACCTGTGAGGGGTTAGCCAGATTATGTTGACCTCCCATGGTGCCTGTAAGGGATTATCTTGGCAAGGTTAACTGAGGTGGAAAGACTTACCCTAAATTCTGGACACCATTCCCTGGTTTTGGGTCCAGGACTATATGAGAAGGAGAAAGCAAGTTGGGCATCAGCATCCATCTTACTCTACTTCCTGACTGGTTATACACTGTCAACAGCTGCTGCAGGCTCCTCCCATTTGACTTCTCGACGTGATTGACTGGATTTGGAGCTGTGAGCAAAGTAAACCCTCCTTCCCAAAGCTGTTTTGGCCTAGCATTTTGTTCCAGCAATGTACAGAGTAACTAACATATTTAGGTGTATTTACTCATTTATTCGAAAGGTTATTTAGGGGTGTGTGTGTGTGTGTGTGTGTGTGTGTGTGTGTGTGTGTGTGTGTGTGTGAGCGCGTGCCACATTACCACATCATGGGTGTGGAGGTCAAATGGCAATTTTCAGGAGTCACTTTTCTCTTTTCTACCATATGGGGTGCTAAGATTGAACTCAGGACATCAGATTTGGTGCTAAAGCACCTTTTCCTGATAAGCTACCTCCCTGCCCTAGGCATATCTATTTTTAATGGCAAAATATGCCCCATACATGTCTACCAATTGTTTAAGTACCCTGACCTTTTGGGAAGGGGACACTACACTCCTTCTTGTCCACACCCTGGCAAATGTTACCTCATTTCCTGCTTCTGTTCTTTCCCCTTTCTCTGCCATCTGCTGTTACTGCCACCCAGCGCTGTGGTATGAGGCATTCCACACCCACCACTGTAACCACTCTAACTGCAGCCTTCTGCTGGCAGTCTGGTTTCTATGCTGTAGTTTTCCAAGAACTAACTCCTTTTAAATTCTGGTAGCCCTGTGTAGATGTTGAATAGACCACCAGGAAGCCATATTCTGGATGGCAGCACTGTCTTCTCTGTGAGAAAGAGAAGTTTATTCTCACATTCATGGAGCTTCTGCAATGCAGGTACTTCCTATGTATTCAGTTGTGCAGTGCAGACTCTTGCATTGGCTTTCCCTTTGCTTGCCTCTAGTTTGCAACGATGAGGATTGAGCCCGGAGCTTACACACTATGTAAGTACTCTGTCATCCCACCCCAGCCTACTCTTCCTATGATATTTAACAACCTGCATCCCATTTCCTTCATACATTTGTTCGTTTGTTTTCAATGAAATGTTACTGAGAGTTCACTGTGTCTTGGGATCATCTCTTTGCTCTTCCTTCTTGGTGCCTGGTCTTGTTTCTCATTCCCAGATGTTCCTGTCCCTGAATCATACCTGTCACCCTCAAGGAGATGTCCCTGGAACAGCTGAAGGAGAATTCTAATCAGAACCTAGGTGGTTACACTAACTGGAGCTAACTGGAAACATGATAAATCAGGCACAATTGGTAAAAAGAAGAATGTAGTATATTCAAAGACCCAATAGCTCCTAAATCCTCACCTCAGTGTCTCCGATCACATGACTACAGGAACAACGAAATTCAACTGGATGAATATCAGCTTCCTGGATCATCATCACTGCTAAAATCTGAAGTATGATTTCTATTTTTTTGTTGTTGTTATCAAATAATCTCTATTACTCAAAATTCAGAAGGTCTTAATGTATCTTGTCCTTGATTCTGAGATTATAGGCATAGAACAAGATGATAGGAAAGTAATTAAAATTGAGTAGGGACAGATAGGAATGTAACACAATTGATGGAGTGCTTGCCTAGCAGACACAAGGTCCTAAATTCAGTCCCCAGCACTGCATAAACTGGATGTGATGTGCAGACCTAAAATCCCAGCACTTCAAAGTGGATTTAGAAGGATCAGAAAGTGAAGGTTAACCTTGGCTACATATTGATTTTGAAGACAGCATGAGCTATAAGCTTTACCTGTATTTTTTTATTCTGTCTTTAAAAAAATAACTAAATAAATTTAAATAGGTCAGTAGTTTACATAAATCATTTAAGACCATGACCTAAAAGATGAAAACCTTGTTAAGCTAAATTCTTACTTAGTTATGGTGATAGCTAATCTTATGTTTCAACTTAGCAATGCTGTGATGTCTAGATGTTGCAGGGAAGGAACTTTCTAGATAAAATTTGAATCATTAGACCCTCAGTAAACCAGATTCACTTCTATAATCTGGGTGAGCCTCATCCAATCCATGAAGGTGTCAAAAAGACCAGATTTCCTCAAAGAGGAAAAAATTTGCCTCCAGATAGGCAACATGGGCGTTCTGCCTGCTTTCCAGGCTTCATGGTGGCTACTCTTGGTGGTTAGCTTAACTGGGTCTGGAGTCAACTAAGAGACATACCCCCTTGGTGGGTCTGTCAGGGCATTTTCAGGAAAGATGTCATCACCTGTACCAGGGAAAACCTGCCCCCAGATTGGGCTGCACTTTCCTACAGCCCAGTTGTAAAAGAAATGAAGCCAAGGCAGGAATCCTTGCCTATCTGTCTCTGCTTCTTGCTAATGACTGTATCTATCCCATTGCTGCTGCTACTGCTACTGTCATCAGAACTTAGTCTCTATGACTTTCCAGAGTGGACAGAAGGCCAGTGACTCAGCACTGAGCCAGCTTTCCAGCCTTCCTCTATTTATTTTCATATTGATTTATGAAAAAAAACCATTTCCTTTCCTAGAGAATATCAAAATGCCTACCCATGAAGACCAGTCAGCTCAAGCTTTTTGTCAATAAGAGTCTGAGCCCAATGTCCACAGAAAGTCTTCAGTGTTGCAAGTGAGCATGGGCAAAGATGAATAGCAGTTCTTCGACATTGCAGTTTCGGTGGTTACCAACAGTTAACCCCTACCCCCAACTACCACATGAAATCTTCCAGAAATAAACAAATTTGAAATCTCAAATTGTGCACCATTCTGATGAGTGTCACAGACTCTGACTCCATCATTCTGCCCAGGACATGAATCGTCACTTGACCTAGCATATCCATTCTACCTTTAATCACTTAGTGGAGACAGAAGCCACACTCACTTACCTTTTGTAATTGCATGTTGTCACAACTGTCCTATTTTATTATCAATTATTTTTTGTATGCAGGTTTAGAAATGAAGCTTGATCATAGTTACTTGGCATTTATAGGGTGTGGTACTACCTGCAGTTTTAGGCAAACACTGGGGATTTGGCATGGATTTCTCATGGAGGAGACAGGCTTCTGTATTTGCTAACCTGAAAAGAAAATCTGCACTCCAGGAAGTCAATTTCCAATACAGAACAATGGGGGGGGTGAGGAACACTCTGGACCAGCTCATAAAGTAGAGGGGCAAACCTCTGCTTTGGCAGCTTACCTTAAACCTTGGGACAGAGGATAATTCTAGAAGCTTCCACATTCAGGTCTTCTGTCTTGAGGTTTAGCCACTGACTGGCTTTGGTGAAGGCAGCTAGCAGGATTCCTGCTCCACCTAAAGGTCTCATCTCATAATATCAGTGCACTGGAACTTAAGATTTCAAAATATGAATTGGAAAAGACTCAAGCATTCAGTCTGTAGTATTTCTTTTTGTTTATTTGTTTTGTTCGAGAGATGATTTCTCTGTGTAACAGCCCTGGCTGTCCTAGAACTCTCTCTGTAGACCAGGTGGCCTCTGCCTCCCAAGTGCAGGGATTAAAGACCTGTGCCACCACCACCAAGGTTCCTTTTTCCTTCCTTCCTTTTTTCTTCCTTTCTTTTTCTTGCTTTTTTTTTAGATTTATTTATCCATGCGTTTTTGTCTGCATGCCTATCAGCACACCAGAAGAGAGCATTGGATCCCATGGGACTACAGTTATAGACTGTTGTGAGCCACAATGTCTGTGCTGGGAATTGAATTTAGGATCTCTGGAACAGCAGTCAGTGCTCTTAACCACTGAGCCATTTCTCCAGCCCAGTCTGTAATATTTCAAATACCCTGACTCCATAAAATCCATGTCCTCCTCATATGCAGGACCCAATGATTCTACCACAACAGTCTCCAAAGTCTCTACTTGTGACCAGTATCAGCTCAATGTCTAATGTGCAGTGTGTCTTCTAAAAATCGCCTGTCATAGTTGGGTGATAGTCAAGGCATGGTTTATACCAAGGCAAATTTCTCTCTGTGTTCTCAAAAGCAAACATATTGTATGCTTCCCAAACACAGGGCTGGGACAGGCATAGTACAGACATTCCCACTGGATCAGGAGGAAGGAACAACAGCAGCAGGTCTCAGGTAAAGGACAGCATGAACCCTGAAGGCTGAAGAACGGTGTTCCTTGGCTTCATGTTCGGTCTTCCAGACACTTCCATGTTGCAGGCCTAGTTTACCCTCTCTGAGTTGGAGATGTGTGCCTGCAGCTCTCCCAGGTGGGCTGCCCTGCTCTCACATACCTGAATGCAGGAACATTTCTGTGACAGCAGCTTTCTCTGTATTAGGGAAGTTGCTGCAGCATTTATCTTGGGCCTAGTGCTATTCCTTGAAAGCCCGGATACTATGGACACTTCCTTGAGCCCTAGTATAGAGTGACCTTAAGTGACTATTATGAGATTGGGGGATGCAGGGGCATATGTACAGTCACCAGCCTTATGTTGTCAGGTGAAGTGATAGTCTGTTGATATGATCATTTTCACAAAAACAAGGGAAGAGGAAGGACAAAAACCTTAAAATGCAGGCGAGCCCTGAAAATCAATAGGGTTTATGAAAACTCACTATATATGCAAATGGTTACCAGGTCTTGAGATGAAGAAAACACTTCAACAATAGAAACTCTCTATGTAGTATCATCTCTTTTCTTTTGATTTGAAAAAAATCATCAGAATTTAACTTAAAGAATTAAAAAAACAAAACAAAACAAACAAACAAACAAAAAACAGCAATTGGAAAGACGAAGGGCCTTAAAATGAAAACAGCGATGTGTAGCAATTCAAATAGTCCTGTCATTTCCGGGAACATATTTATTATATTGATAATGTTTCTTCCTCTTTCATGCCAATGTTGCTGCTGCCGCCTCACAGACACCCCACCACCCAAAAGTATCTCGCTGTAAGAACTGCTAATAATGAAAAAAGAAATGTTGGTCAAACTCCCAAATGGACCTTCTCACCTCCTGGTGTGATAAAATTTTCACTGCCCCTGTTTTCTCTTGTAGCACCTTCAGCAAGAGAAATGGTTCCGTTGGGAACATCGGAACCCAGCAGCCATTGAGGATGACCTCCTCACAGGCTCTTGGGAATTACTGGAGCTTAGTCTCACACTTGGAAACACCATGAATCCTCCTCTTCCGTTTTCCCTGAAAGACGGGTAGGCTTCTTGAAAGAATAAAGCTGACCCTGAACTGTTTGGCCTTTGGCAAATAACCATCTCTTGGGCTATTTCCTCACTTGCAAACATTTTTGAAAAATCAAGACAATGTACACATACAAAAAAAAATGTTTACGTACAAAAATGTACATAAACAGTTGTTTTCCAGAGTAATAGCCAGGAAAGAAGGCAGAGCAATATTCCCTGATCTAATACTAGAAAGAACCCAGGAGGGGAGACAGCAGGAGTGGGCAGTTGGCACCGTTTGTTTGTAAGCGCTTGTGCCCTCGCCACTCCATCGAGCCTGTAAAGTATAGCTCGATGAATAACTAACAGATGATCACATTTATGAGGAAAGAGTACTCAGAGCAGACAGCTACTTCCTATAGGTGACAAGCAATCTTCCGCCGGAGCTTCACCTGACGAGTCATTTTGGGATGTGATCACAAGGGTTGGAGACTGATGAAATTATCCTGTCCAACATCAAACACAAAGTGGTTGTAAATCAGCAGAGGCTGTGGCAGAGGGAGAGCAGTTCATTCTTTATGCTTTGCCACCAGTCTTCAAGCCTCGGGGGTGGGGTGGGGAGTGCTGCATGGAGCGTCTTAACAATATCATTAAGTGACCGAGTACAGAGATTTAATTAAAACAAGGAAAACACTAGCATGTCGGGGGGCCTCCGAATGCTTCTGCTGTCTTGAGGAAGAGATTTTCAAGCAAGTTCTATGATTTAAAAACTTGAATGCGTTGAGGCGCAGTCTACGGAGCACAGTGACACATATAAATAAATAGACGCCTGTCTGTTATAGCTCTCTACTTGACCTTGCCAGACAATTGTGCACTGAACTTAGACTATCATTGTGCTTTTTGAGGGTCGCTTAGGGAAACGCAAACCACCAGCAGCAGCAACAAAAAAGCAAGCGACTCAAGCTGATCCTGGTCAGGAGTCCCGTGAAGTCAGAAATTGACCTTGCCAATGCAGTCTATCAGAAGGAGAGGGAATGGACTATGGATGATTTACTCGTGTTGTGAGCTGAACAGTACTGGATTTACACACGGTCTG
Organism: Cricetulus griseus; assembly: GCF_003668045.3. Taxonomy (NCBI): domain Eukaryota; kingdom Metazoa; phylum Chordata; class Mammalia; order Rodentia; family Cricetidae; genus Cricetulus; species Cricetulus griseus. The sequence continues at coordinate 192,607,797 of NC_048598.1, forward strand.
AAGAAACCTGGAGGAGCCATTTTGAAGTTTGCCCCATGGAAGGAATCATATTTTAAGAGTAAAAAATCGTCAGGTTTCATTGAATAGGGAAGGAGCTTTCTAAGGGTCCCATTTCCCCATCACCACAGAACGGATTTATATGCTTTGTCCTCTCTAGTTGAGGAGTTTTGGTGTAAACCTTGTGTGTCTCACTGTACCAACCAGCTACTCAGAGGTTTCCAGGACCGGATAATCTGCACAAAATTGTGGCTGGTGGGGAGAGGGGGGAGACGGGCACTAAACAATGGAGAAATTCTTTTTAAATGGTTATGCTAGAACGGTAACTGAGCTTGCACAGGTCGTCCAAAGCCTTTCTGAGTTACTTGTGGAACCTGCTATGCAAGGGCATTTGAGCAGTTCTCCTTTGAAAGACCGGTGCCCCTTCAAATGGGCTGCTTTGATAGGGACTGTGACGGGTGTAAAAATACCCCTTGCCTTTTATTCCCTTCTTAGCTCTCTCCCTTTGTAACTGAAATCTGAAATTTCGTGAGATCATGCGTTTAGCCCACTAATGTGTTCCTAAGGTAATGTCGCACGGCTGATAGACATGGGGACATTTGTTTTACTTTTTAAATTTACAACTTCTTAGAAAGTATCCAGTAAGGAAAATGAAAAGAAAAACAAAACAAAACAAAACTCCAGTGTGCTTTGTGTAGAAAGGCAAGAGACTGTGTCCCAGGGAGCCTGCTCTTTGGAACTTTGTTGAAGGTTATTTCTGTGCTCATAGCTCTGCAGTGCCCTTTCTTCTCTGGGAGCTGAACTTTTAATTATCTAGCACTTTGTTGGGGAAGGTATGTATTGGCTCCCAGCCAGTGTGGGCTAGCACTCTTCTTGTCACTACAGTGTCTAACAGCATGTACAGAACAATGTCCCAATTAGATATTTAAGTGTTAGAAACATGATACACTGTGCATTTTTCCAAGGGGCTGATCAAAAACACACAAAAGGTAAGCCTCACTCACAGCTTCTAAACACCAGCTGAAGAAGGCTGCAAAAGAGGTTGAAAATAGAATGAGAGATGTCAATATGTCTTTGGCTTGTAGTTTCGTTTATCTTAGAAACAACCCATGGATCAGACTGATGAAACCATTATTTCCAAACAGCACTCTCTCTGTTATTGTTGCCATCCTCAGAGTGACAACAAAGGGAACTTTTCTTCTTCATCTTCTAGATCCACAATGTTCTTCTGCCAGTTAAGGGCAGTAGAAAAATTAACATGGGGGTTGCTTTAAGCAACCAAGCAACCTGCATTCCTTTTCAAGTTAACTCTCCAAACTGGAACGGTGAACTCTCTTCTCTCTATATGTCAGAGATGGTAAGAAAAAAGTATGAGGGAAAGGAAGGAAGCGAGCTCCTTTTATTCTTCTACCCTGTTGAGACAATAATTGTGTAAAATGTCTGGAGTAAGTTAAAAGGCCCAAAGACAGCCTTTAATTTACACCCTGCAATGGGTTAAGAGTCCAGTCAGTCGCCTCTGTTTCTATCAGTCACTCTCCCTACTACAATTGAGCTTAGTTATTTTAAATGGTAAAGTATTTAAATTCTCCTTACCGGCCTCACAATCAAGCACCACGTGCATGGCTCACCAGCTCCCAGTATCCTCCAGTTGGTTTTCAGACTGTTTTGCACAAGCTGGGGATGGTGGTGATGGTGAGGTGTAAAGCAAAGTACACAGAGTCCCTGAAGAAGCCAAATATGCCCCCCAAAACACATTCCAAATATATATACAATTAGACTTTCCTCCCCAATTGTGATTTTGTCCAATCTTAGCTTAATTAAGAATGAACTATTTCTGCTTTCTGTTTGTTCCACAATTACACATTCCTTCCTTTAAAATATAACTCACTGACATCCCCCTCAAAACTGAGCCTACATATTTTTTTCAAGGCATTGACTGTATTTAAAGGGGAACAACAACAACAAAAAAAGAATGTCCAAGAATTCTGAGAAGGAAACAGCTAGCACAGGGTTCAAAGGGGAGAGAATAATCATGTTCCTCATACCACGGTAAAATCTGATTACCATAGCCATTTGGAAAACTCACATATGGCCACGTGATATGAGCTGCATTTCCCTCTAGGAAGCTCTTTATCACAGACTTCATCCCCAAATTAACTAGAATCTCAAAATTCCAATGATCATGTCTCTAAACCCAAGTTTGTATTTTATCTGGATCCTAGAGTAGGCTATTTAGCAGAAAACATTGAGCTATACAAAAGCATAGCCTTGGGGGCTGAAGAGATGGCTCAGTGGTTAAGAGTACTGGCTGCTCTTCCAGAGGACCTGGGTTCAATTCCCAGCACTCACACGGCAGCTCACAACTGTCTGTAATTCCAGTTCCAGGGGATCTGACACCTTTACACCAATGCAGATTAAAATAAAATAAAATAATTTAAAAACACACACAAAAAAAAACACAGCCTTTACAACTAGAAGAAACACAATGTTGGTTAAAGGCCTGAGAGCTCTGGGCTTTGACGTGCTTAAGGAATCCTCAGAATAGATTTAATCTTGGCAGAAATGGAGTGAAATTTGCCACCAGCCCCCAGAGTTGATCTCAAGGTTACTCTGGCTGTAGGTAGAGGAATTATAAGCTGATGAGATAGCATCAGGAAAATACGTAGAATAATTACTAATTTAGCCTAACCTTCCATAAATTCTATTCAGTGGCCAGGCCATCCATTTTCATATGAATACATTTGGTTGCTATGGAAGGTGTCAGAACTATCTCAAAACATTCACTTTTTTCCAAGGTCCTTTTAATGAAATGATGATCAAAATCAAGCAGTGTATGCAAGGTTGCACAGTGAGCCGGGGTGGGCAGTCTAAAGTCTGTGGACAAACTCTGGTGCAAAATCCCACCATGTTCTCATGGACAACTTCCTGCTTCTAGAAGATGCCCAGCTCCACCAGGGAGAGCTGCTCAACCACATGTGAACTTTTTAAACATTTCCCTTTCCATTTATCTCAGAGATATTTGGGCAGGGTTGGGCTGAGGAGCGGGGCAGAGACAAAAGAAAATTTAACTACATGGAGCCTAACTTTACTTTAAATTTTGATGGTTTGTTCACCAGGGAATTTCTGCAGTTAGAGTTGTTAGAGTACTTATGGCATTGTGCAGGGAGGCCTGGTTACCACATAAATCAGGTTGGTGGCACTGACCTATAATCTCAGCACTTGGGAGATAGAGACAGGAAGATCAGAAGTTTAATCACCCTCATCACAAGAGCATGGCCAGCCTGGACTATGTGAGATCCTATCTCAAAAACAAAACAAAACAAACTAATAAACAAAAACCCCAAAACCAAAAAAACTTATTCTTCAACCATCTTAAATTATGATGTCCCAGACAAGTACCTTCTTGCCTCTTTCTGTCCCTTGTCTTATGCAAGTTACTAAAGCAGTCTTCAGTTTCTCCCAATCAAGTGTTTCAGAGAGTCAGATTGTACTTAATGAAGGAGATGAGGGAAGCAGCAGGGCTATGTGTAGGTTTCCATAGGAGGATGCCTGCATGAGCCCAGGAAGGAGGAGAGAAGATGGAAACTTAGTGACTGGTACTCAATCCCTTGAAATAGCACCAGCACCAAGCTGGATCACAGGTTGGAAAGCAACTGTCTTCTGTCTTTCCTTTGTTGTTCATCTTTGTGACATTTAAAGCGAGTGCCTTGTAGTATTATTACCTCAGGCCAACAGACTTCCACCCCAGAGTGCTTAAACATGTGCACGACAGTCTATACATACCTACACACACACATAAGTGCTCGCATACTCATACACATACATGCACACATGCATACCTCCGCAGACTCACACATACATATACACTCACACACCCATACGCATACATACATACACACACATACACTCACACATTCACACACATACATGTTATATACCTACATACATATATAGATACACATATTCTCACACACTCATATACACATGCACACACACTCTTATTTGGAGAGTATTTTGGGACTACAACACTTGTTCATGTATGGTTGGGGTGTTTTTTTAAAAAGCTGGAAACACATTTTACTGATTTCTTCTTTGCCTAGACAGCTTGTAGGGAAAGGCAGTACAAATAAAAATATTGCAAAGAAGAAAGCTTATGAACAATAAAAGGCATTTTAACTCAAAGTAACAATGGCATTTTTAAAAAGTAGGTTATATTTTCATACATTTCCTCTCTTGCCTTTCAGTCAGCATATAGCAAAAACAAAATATTTTTTCTAAACATTCTTTGTCAATATCTTTTTTAAAAAATGTAATAAAACCTGAACATTATATTTTATTGAGTTATCTTTTTTGTTGAAGCTAGTGGGTTTTACAGTGATGGCCACTGAACCCTGGACCCCATGGTCAAACCATGAGGTTTGGCCTATGAGTCAAACCACTGTCACTGATAAGAACATCCCCAGTTCTTATCAAATTCTTTCACTCAAACGTAAATTCAATTGTAGTTAGTGGAACAAACTTCATGAAGACTGTTCCTGTGCTATGTTTAGCCTGGCATTTAATGGGTATTTTTTTTTCATGTGCTTGAGCTTGTTGCAAATGACAGGGTCTTTATCACAGAGTAAATGTGATAGGGTCTGTCAAAAAGGAACAGAGGCTGGAGTAGAGGGGGGCTTGTGTCATTTACTGGACATCCTGTTCTCCCTGCTAGCACAAGCCAGGCAGCAGGATCTGCTTTTCTCTTATCTTCTTAGTGCCTGAGTGAAGTGTTTGCCTTAAAAATCAAATCTGTTACATTTGAAAATGGCATTTCAGAAAGAGAAAAAACTGAAGCTACCTGGATAGAGAGAAAAAAATGGATACCTTTAGTGTTTGGTGATCTTGCAGTGACGCCCGCCGTCATGGCTTTTGGTAGTTCACATTTTGCTGGGTTTTCATTTTATCTTAGCCAATGCTCTGAACAGAAAACACAACGAGTAGGTAAAAAAATAATCTGTGAACCATAATAAATGGATTTCTACCAATGACAGGTCATGATACTGGGAAAAAAATCAGTGATGACCCTCTTTCCTCTACACTCATTTATCTCTTCCTAGTGTCCACTGATAGATCCTTGCTGTATGATTTATTGCAGAAAAACACCACCTAGAAATGGGCTTTTGATAAAATTGTTCAAGGATTCCTGAACAATAAATCCTAATCTTAACATGCAATGCTGCAGAATGTTTCACCTTTCTTATGCTATAAATAAAATATGCCAAATGCGATGATAAATCCATACATTTAAGCACTATCTATGTAGTTTAGGAAATAAAGTAATAGTGTGTATGCCTCCTGCTAATAGCAACTCTAAGACTGGGATTGATGGCAGGGTTTGTGCATTTGCTATCTAAATATTTAGCACTCTGCATGCTTATGAAATTTCGTGGCTTTTCATGCCTGGGAAGGCTGGTGTTGCAAAGAGCCTGTGTGGGTTAATCATAACCAGTTTCTGATGGCTGGAATCAAAGGGTGCTTCCTGAACACAGACAGCTTGCTTTGAGAGACAGCCAAAAATCTGAGTTCATGAAGAGACCTTGTTTTATAATTAATCATCTATTGGAGGGAGTGATGGGAGGGAGTCTCAGCCATTGTATTGTGACCCCACTAGTGACACTGTGTGTGAAGCATGCAGAACCCTAGTATTTAGGCTTCTTTGCATAATCTCAAAGACTGCCCTCCTCATGGTAGAGAGCTAAGGGAATTTCTGTCCTGCTTTGACACAGTTTGCTCCTCTCTGTGTGTAAAACTTAAAGGCTAATTTTAATTACTGAGTTCTGAAAGCCCATAAATGAGTGCATGCATCCACCTAGTTAAAAGCTCCAAGGCCAGATTTTAATTTGGCTCAGAGTTTCTCTATCTTGGAACTACCAACTTTTGGGGCTAAAGAATTCTCTTGCAGAGTGCTAGGAAGATCCCTGGCATCAAAGACAGGTGCTAATAGTGTCCTCCCTACATTCCCACTTGTGCTAACTAAAATGTTTTCAAAGGTCTCCGGCAAGGCAAAATCATCCCTGGTTGAAGACAGAGTGAGCAGGGTGTGGTAGAACACACCTGTTACCCTCACACTACAGAGGGTGAGGCTGAGGGGGACCTTTACCTTAGGGCAGTTCAGGGTACAAAACAAGAACATGCTTCAAAAAGAAAATACAACAACACCACCCAACAAAAACAAAGGCAAGCAAGCAGAGGTTGTAGATCATTGGAAGAATACATGCATAGCATTTTTGGGCCTTGGGTTCAGTTCCCAGTACTCCTACTAATATGTTAATAAAGATCCCTAATATTGAAGGAAAGAAAATACAAAAGTAAGATATATATATATATATATATATATATATATATATATATATATATATATGCTGAGAAACAAAAGACCCTGAGTTTGGGAAACTGAAAGTTGGATTTAAAGAGGGCTGAATTTGCAGAATGACGCCCCTAATTGTCCCTCACAGAATGTTGGTGCCTTGCCTGGCAGGTAGGGGATCTTGTGTAAAATACCACACTTGTGTAGTAGTTTACATTGACCCTGACAAAATTAGGATATGGATGCAGAAGTCGTGTGCTCTTGGAAAGGGTATTCACCATGGAAAGAAACAAACGGAAATGAGAATCAGCGCACCCAAGGCAACTTTTTTTTTTTTCTCCAACAAATTGAAAGTGGAGAAAGCCATTATACCCTGTGTAGCTTCTTTGTGTCTTCGGATATTTACTGAAGGTCAAAGACAGAGATGCCTAATGGGTTATGATTATGTGAAATGAAGTGAGAAGCAATGTTTTGTAACACAAACACTGTCTCCAGTGACAGTGTATTATGTGCACTAAAATGCCTCGCAGTTCTTTCCACCAGTATCCATGCCTCAGAGCAGGAAAATAATATGTTATTCCAGGAATACATAGAAAGAAATTGGGGGTGTGACTTGCTCAGAGCCAGGGCCCTCGTCTCAAGACTCAGGAACATTCCCCACCATGCTCCACCCAACTTGAATAGCCATTTACTTAAAAATATCATATTGCTTCCTTCACACCACTTTTTCCCTCTCAGTTCTTGAAAACAGATATATTTTAGTGATAAAAATTTTATGAAGATTTACATCAGAGCTTCCATATTTTCTATCTTAAAATATCTTTATAATAACAGAGAAGGGATGTTAAATTCTTTGAAATGAAGATAATTCTGTGTTATTAGTCAATAGCACTTTTGAAAGGAACTTGTATTTTATCTGCCACAATGACATCTACATAGACTTTGAGAATAAACAGAACAGTTCTGGGGGGATAGCTGAGTTGACAAAGTGATTTTCATGAGTTTGATCATCAGAACCTACCAAAAAAAAAAAAATCTTGGGGTGGTAGTTCTCAAAATTAATCTCAGTGCTGGGAAGTCAGAGACAGGAAGCCCTGAGGCTTGCTGGCTAGCCAGTCTGGCCTAGCTAGGTAAATGCAGGCCCAGAGAAAGTATGTCTCTTGAAAACAAGTTGGGTAGTTTTCCTGAGGAAAAACACTCAAGCCTCCACATGTACACACACACACACACACACACACACACACACAGAGAGAGAGAGACATGAGGCACACACGTGAGGCAGCACATGCACAGATATGCACATACCCAAACAAATAAATAAATATAGACAGAAAAATGTGGACATATTATTTAAGAGAAGTTTGTTGGCTGGAGACACTTTATAAAAATTCTACTTAATCCACAAGTTGGGAACATGGGGTTTTCTTGAAGAGCGTTTCCTATGTTAGCATATTCACACTCCTAGTACTATGGCATATGTTTCCAGTGTCTGCTGATAGGTCTTGGGATCATTTCCTTGCAATGCCTACCAGTCCCTCATTGCTAGTAGCTTGTTCCTCTGTCAGGGGAATGCCCTTATAGCTGTGTAGCAGGGAATCATAGTTTCCTAAAAATTGATGTCTAGTAGGGATGGACCAGTGTGAAAAACTGGCATGCTCTGAGGACCCTGATCCCCAGTGACATCATCTTGGGGTAAATCTCACTGACTTCAGTTCTACCCTGTTCTTCTATAGAGTTGCGTTTAGCTTGCTTGGGTGAAAGTAACTCACTCTTTGCCTTATGTGGCTTCCTTCTCTTCAGCACTCCAATCCCCCACATCCCATTCCTGGAGATGCTGCCTAAGGTGGGTGTTTTGTGACAATGGCTGGTATCAAACTCAGGGAGATCCACCTGTCTCTGCTTCCCAAGTGCTGGGATTAAAGGTGTGTGCCACCACCATCCAGTATTTTATTTTAATAGTTTGTTCTTTGCCTGTGTCTCTTCAAAATGTTTGTCCTATGTGAATAGTGACTTGGGAAGCCATGAATTTCAATTCTGTCTAGTACCTAAAATGCATTTGGATCACAGGAGACATTCATTGGTAGAATGCTGAGGAAAATGGAAAATGTGTTAATGACCAGATGTGGGTAGTATGAATAAGGTAGGACATTGCCATGGAGAATAGTGCAGAGATCCACAAGGTGGTTAGTGGTGATCCCATGGAAAAAGCAACTTTAGGTTGTCACACATTCTCCTAGGAATAATGACTACACAACACTGCAGGAAAGGGGGCTGGGAGAAAGACATACTATTGGAGCTTGCAGAGCCAGAAAGAAGAAAGAACAGAGAAGCTAGAAGTACATGTCATGCAGGTTAGGATTAACAACTTAGTCTATGTGCTGGATCTGACTTAATTTCAAAACGCAGTTTGGGAGCTGAAGAGATGGGCCAGCTGTTAAGAGTATATCCTGCTCTTTCAGAGGACCCGAGTTCCATTCCCAACATCTAGGTTGGGTGATTCACAACCACCTGCAACTCCAGATCCAGAGGGACCCTAAATCTCTGGCTTCCTGGAGTACCTGCGCTCATGGGCACATACACATATTCCTCCGCACACCCATACACATAATTAAAAAGAATAAATCCCTTTTTAAAAAGTATAGTTTACACTGGATGCCCATTGCCTTTGTACCATTGGAAATGAAAAAAGTGTCAGAAGACTGGAGAGACCTGCAGTTGCAACAGATGCGGCCTTTCATCCATTGGTGCTATTGAGTCTTTGGTCTCCATGGAAATATCAGACCCTGTGGTGGTCTCAGAGAAAGACAGCAGTTTGTAGACGTGGCCACAATGTTTTGGCACCTTCCCTTTACCCGGTAGAATCTATGTCTCTTGCGGTTGAAGGTGAGCTCTGAGATTCCTTAGACAGTAGATGCCTTAGGTGAAATAAATAAGCCTATTTGAATTTCTGGACTCAGATTTGAGGAAATTGTTAACTTCTATAGTAGATGTCTCAAACCCCAAACACTACTGTGTGAGGAAGACCAGAAGAGCCCATGGGAAGTTCCAGAATGTCTGCCACCCAACTCCTCCAAAGAGGCATCTTCTCTTTACACATGCTCCAGGGAGAGGATTTCCTCACCCAAAAGGGAGGTTTGTGAGCAAAACAACTCATTTACATTGCAGTTGGTTACTATATCTCAGGGCACTTTATTATGTAGCAACTTCATAAGCAGGGGAACTTTTATCCCATTTTATAAATATACTACCGATGGGGGAAGTACTTCTGTGTATGTTTATCTTATTGATTGTTGAGTAAAGTTCTGTTTGGCCAATGAGGCAGCAAGTTAGACAGGACTAGGAGTCAAAGAGGATTCTGGGAAGTGTAGTAGAGAAGTGGTGATCCAGGCAGGAAATGATATAGCAGGGAGACTCATATTTAAGCAAAGAGAAACAGGAAGTGTTCTTTTCCCCCTCTGCTCTTCCTCCAGTGGTGCAATGTGATCCACCGGCAAGGACGGACACCAATGGAAGGTGTCTGATAAGATAAGTCTTATAAAATATATTAATTTATGATAGTTAAGACTGAGCTAACAGATGAGAATCCTAGTCATTGGCCAAGCAGCATTTGAACCTAATACAAGTTTCTGTGTATTAATTTGGGTCCTAACTCCGGCGGGCGGCTGGCGTAAGCGGCACACATGGCAGTGGGGCTTGGCGGCTTTTGGCGGAAAGATTTATCGTAACATACTACCATGTCCCTTATTTCCATGGGCTGTAGAACTACTTCCTTGATGCTGACCAGTCCTTCTGCTTCCTGTTGTATCTTCAAACTGATTGCCAGCTTCCTCGTTTCAATCTATAACTAAGTGCCCAGTGTATACTTGGGTATATAGTGAATGTGCACTGTATAGTGGAGCCTATGTCATAAATACTGACTGCTCTTTATATTTGAGGACATTTGGTTTGAGAGCAAATGCTTATAACCCGTGGATTCCTGTCAATACCGAGGAACACATATTTATTCAAAATTAATTTCCTATGACTAGATTTTAATTGTGAACTTTAACAAGCTTTTGGCACTCACTTTCTGAATTTTCAAAGAATGGTTCAGTAGTCATTGCAGAATCATACGAATGTGAGGTTGGCACTTCATAAACACAAAAATTTTATCCTATTTATAAATTAGCCATTTTTCTTTAAACATGTACGATTAGTGCTTGTTTTGCTTTAATAGGTAAAATTCAAAAATCATAAACAGATTTTTATGTAGAAATTAGAAAACAGATACCTGAACATAAGGAAAAAACATTTAGAAAATCTTGAAAAGTTAAAGAGTCGCATATATTTTCTCCTTGTGGAGTCTGTCCTGGTTCTCTGAAGATGAGTGGAAAATGTTTCAGATGACCAGGACAATTTCTTGGTTGCTATGCAAATACTCACCTTTTGAAGGAAGCTCACCTGTCTGCCTGTATATGGAAAAGTCAAGGAGGGGTTTCCCCAGTCTCTTCATTTTTATAGGCCACGACAATGGGGTCAATTTCAAAGAAAGAAATTGTTTTCCACTAACTTTACAGCTCATACTGAGTAAGGCTGAGGTAATTTATGATGGCGTGAATATTCTCCACTTGGCATCTCCAGCTGAACCTGCTACATGACTGAGCTAGTTTCCAGGAGGAAGCTAGAAATCCGGCGCCATGGTAAATGAGGAAAATGAGTCTAATCACTTAACAAGCTTTTGGATCCTGGTGGCCAGAACTAAACGTGAGATTGAAGGAAAAGTCAGGAAAGACACTGAATATCTGTGAATGTCAAACAAGTCAAGAGGAGTCAATTTCTAAGAAAGTGGGAGAGAGTGAAATGCTGGGGTGTAGGACTGTAAGTGGCAAAGGAAATTCTGTGCCGGCAATATGGGTCAGCTGGTAAGATTGCAAATGAAGGAAGTGACTTGGTTGGGCAGCAGCAAGTCCTGGAGTAGCAAAGCAGTTTGGCAATAGATGGTTCTGGCCCAGTGAAAGCAACCATTATTTGTGTCCTGCAGATAACCTCATCCCCCAACGAGGAACACATCTTGGTAGGTGAAATGCAATAGCCATATTTAATGATTCACCCAAGGTAGTACCACAGTAAGTGTTGGGGAAATGTTTTGAAACAATAATTTATAACATTAAAGCTACGTGTTTATGTGGCTGTATTTTGTTATATTACTGATAAAGAAAACAGCAACCACTCAAAGATATCTGCTTTCTGATTGCTGGATTCTATGACTATGCTAGTTTACATAGCAAAGGGGATATTATAGATTTGAGGAGAAAAATGTTTCTGTGAGATGTGACTGTCCTGGATTACCTGAGTGCATCCAAGATGACAGGACCCTTATGAGGAAAAGAAAAAGAAGTTGGCAGAAGAATTGGGAAAGACAGTATGAAAAAGGCGTGAGAAACTCATCACAGTGGTGCTAGCTTTGAAGATGGCAGCCAGAGCCTGATCCTTTGAACACAGACTTCTAGAAGTGAGAGAGACCAGGAAGGATTCTACCATAGACTTTTGGGGCAGTAGGGCCTGGTGAGCCCTTTGGGTCCAGTGACCTATTTTCTATTCTGACTTCTGAAACTATAATATCATAAATATGTTTTAAGCTTGGGCTTTTAAAAGTTTTTGTTGTTTTGGTTTTTTTCCTTGGAATCACTTTTTGAAAAATTTTCATGTGACCCTGAATTTCCATAAAATAGGTATACAAATAAAGATTTCCTGATAGTAAATCATAATGAATATAATTTATAATAATTCTGTGGTAATTTTAGAATTTATTAAAGACAAAAGTAAATCTACATGCTAGTGACACGTGTGCTTGTTTATTTTTATGTAAAAATTTAAATCTTGCCAGAATATTGAATACTGCATGACACAGAGAATTTTGAATTTTTTTCTCAGAGTAGATCAATATTTTGATTTTATGATCTTATCATGAATGCTGAGGATGCTGTTTTGTATAAATACATAAGACAAAATGGCAGAAGTATGCCTAAGTCCATTTCAGAAGCAAAACCAAATGGAATAATTTTTAAAAATTAAACTCAAGTTAGTGACTCAAACCTAGTAATTTTTAAAATAAAAATTTGAATGCAATACAATTCCAAGATAAACGAATGTGATACATGCTAAAGAGTAACAGGGAACATATTAAAAGGCTTTTTTTCCACACTTAAATCACTGTATTTCTTTAAGAGCAGAGACCTTGTGTTACTTTAAAACACTTCGGTTCTTAACATAGCATAGTATTGAATCCAAGAGGAGGTGTTTCAGACATTGCCCTTTTTTGTCATATGCCACGCAGGGGTGTACGACAGGAAGCATCTATGTTACATGTCCAGAACCCACTGCAGTGAAGCTGCATGCTTTAACACAAATGATCACCAAAAAGTAACACCTGGAGTCATTACATGAGTTCAAATTAATGTTTGGCCATTGTACATTGAAGACTCTTTTAGTACCATCACATGTCCTGCATCCCCTGTCCCCATATTCAGTTATGTGACCTCATGTACTATCGTATACCAGAGTTCAAGAAGGCTGTTGCAAGCCACTCTGTGTTGGCTTGTTACAATAGCACCAATAGAACAATCAAGCTACAGCAACTGTGTGTAGTTGCTCATCATTGTAAGTATAAAAGGCTACAGAAATGAGGGCTAGAACATTCTTAGGATGTCACTAATCACTTGTGCCACTGTTGAGGTGCAGCTTCGTCTCGATTGCTGTGGTAGTCTTGGGGTAGAGGTCACATCTGTCTGAGTAGCAGGCTAATCTAACACACCATTTTGAGCTGCCCTTCTGCATGCAGATTCAAGTTTGCAGCTTCTACCTCTGTGTGTAAATATGTGGTAGGCAAGTCTCTATGGGCTATATGCACATTCCTCACCTCAGTCAAGTTGAGTGGCAAGAACAAACAGAGCATCATCCCACAGGAAAGTGGTTCGGGAGTGGGTGAGTGAGAAAGACTTGCTCTCTTATGTCAACTGCATCATGGAACCCATGCTTCTTCAGGTCTCAATCTTCTAGCTGGGTTTATCACTGTGTGTCTGTGTGAATCCAGAAACTGAGCATAGCTCAACAAAACACACTGGATCTTACAGAAAAGGAGAGAGAAAGGCAAAGTGGCAGGCCCAGGCAAACATTGCAAAAATTCTCCAGAGTTAATAGCTGTGTAGTACACAGTATGTCCATATCCACCGTATGTACATATCCACAGTATGTACATATCCTAAGTAATGGGGGAAGTTCTTCTGTGCATATGTCTGTCTTATTGGTTGATGAATAAAGCATTGTTGGCCAATAGGGGAGCAAGACAGATGGGACTAGGAGTCGAGGAGAATTCTGGGAAATGTAGTAAAGAGAAGTCTTGTAATCCAGGCAGGAAGGGACATAGCAGACAGACTCAGAATATAAGCAGGGCCAAACAGGAAATTGCTCGCTTCCTCCTCCTCTCTTCTCTGTGGTTGCCATGTGATCACTGGCAAGGGAGGGAGCATACGGCCGGCCAGCATCCTTAATAAGATAAGTTCTTATAAAATATATAGATTAGTAGTTATGGTTAATAATTAAGACTGAGCTAGCAGATAAGAAATCCTAGTCATTGGCCAGCAGCATTGCACCTAATATTAATCCCTGTGTATTATTTTGGGCACCTATGCAGTGGTGGGGCTCAGACGGCTTGGTGGAAAGATTTATCATTACAAAATGGTGTCAGGATGTGGTATTATGAACTTCCACAAAAAAAACTTCACAAAAGCTTAAAAAGGGATTGTAGAAGCAAAAAAACAGAGACAAGCACGACTTCTTGGTAGCGGCATTTTCTCGGGTGGTCTCTGTTTGCCAGAGACAAGCAGAGGTTCTAGGCTCCTTTAAGAGAGGTTTCCCTTTAAGAGTTGGGGTGGGGGGAGACACACACACACACACACACACACACACACTCACACGACTGCAGGGTGTGTACGAGCAGCTGGCGTGGCAGTGATCACATCTCCAAGCTGGGTGCTCCTTGATGGCAGCATAGACCAAGGCAGTGAGAGCGGAGCTCTCAGTGCTGGCAGTAAACATACCAGCCATCTTGGAAACACAGTGGCTAAAACAGCCGCCGCTTTAATTTTAGCAATGCAGTTTAACAGATAAAAGATTACGAGGCCAGAAAAAGGTAAAGATTTACAGTAAAGACAGATTCAGATGAAGAAAAACGTCTAAAGTTTTACAGTGTGTTTAAAAATATATGTAGGCTAGTGGGAGAAAAAGAAACAGGAAGAAATAGAGTAATTGGGTGAGGTGACACACGCCTTTACTCCCAGCACCTGGTTGGCAGAGGCCAGCAGATTTCTGTGACTTCAAGGCCAGCCTGGTGTACAGAGTGAATTCAAGGACAGTCAAAGTTATATAGAGAAACCTGTTTCATAAAAGGAAAACATAAGGGTAAAAGAAATAGAGTAATGAAAAAGCCACATAAAGATGGAAAATACACAGTCTGGATACTATATGTTACACTGTTGCCTTTAAATTGTTTGATAGCCAAGGAAAGAGCAACAACTGATAAAAGACATTTGATTATCAATGCTGCTAAATTAATCCAACTTATATATTTTAAAAATGCTTTGACTTCTAAATTTACATATAAGGATAGGTTACTTGGGAAAAGAATTTCTACTTATGTTTCCACAGAAAATGGAAAGCTGTGGATTCCTTCCAGACTAATATGGTTTAATCAAGCAAGACTCCCTGAAGCACTGGCCCAATTGATCCTATATCCAAAACAGCTGAGATGATGAAGTCATAGACGACTACAAACAGGATTTCTCTGTTTTATCATGATCCCCATGGTATGGACATTGCCTCCCAACAAGCAGGAAGCAGTTTGGTATGAACGATGCCCAAATTCCCAAATATTGTTTATAAATGTTTGTTTTCATTTAAATGGGGTTGGTTATAAATGATAATGATCACATTCAATCTCTTTTAAAGGAAAAAAAGGGAATAGGATATAGAAATGAATACTTTACATTGGTATGGATTTTCATTTATTGATACAACTTTAAGGTCAATTTTGTGATATGTATATTTCTCCTCTTGTTTAGGTATTATGTTTATACAGACCTTTTAAAATGTAATGCATAATTAAATACAGATTATATAGTCACCTATAATAGTCAAAACTTATAATTATCTTAGTTAGGTTTTCTAGATATACAGAGATGTATTTGAGATGGATAGATATTCTTCAAACCTTTCAAATACCTACAGAACATGGCATTTTATTAGGGTTTTTATGACAGTGAGACACAACTGCTCCTGGCACACCAATTACCTCAGAAAGGAGGATGGGCATCGAAGAAACTCAATATGGAGTTTGTTTTCAACATAGCAAGATTAGCCATTTGAGCAAAAAACCGCTCTTGCCTGGCCCGTTTGTTGCTGTATAAACAGTCCAGTTTGTTGCTATGTAAATGAGGAAGCTGCTCTTAAAAGGATTCTCAGCATGTCTCTTAGTGCCTGAGAAACAGAGTTTACCCAAGAAAATGCTGCTATCAAGAAACTGTGCTTGTCTCTGTTCTTTTTGTTTCTAAAATCCCTTTTTAAGTTTTTGTGAACTTTTTATGTGGAAGTTCATAGAACCACGTGGGCGCCATTTGTAACGATAACTCTGCCAGCTGCCTGAGTTCTGCTTCCATGTTAGGGCCCCCAAATAACACACAGAGATTAGTATTAGTTATAAGGTTGCTGGCCAGTGACTAGGATTTCTTATTTGTTAGCTCTGTCTTAAGTATCAACCATAACCATTAATCTATATATTTTATAAAGACTTATCGAGGATGCCAGTGGCATGTGTCCTCTCTTTCTGGGATCACATGGTGACTCCTCTCTACTACATTTCCCAGAATCCTCCTTCTCTCCTAGTCCCATCTATCTTGCTTCCCTATTGGCCAACAGTGCTTTAATTTATCAACCAAAAAGACAAACAGATACACAGAAGGGCTTCTGCCATCAGGTCTGTACCCTTTTCCGGTAAGATAAGACCACATGGAAATACTTAGATTTATAGAAATTGGTTAATAATTAAGAGAGAGATAGCCAGCAAGAAGCCCTAGCCATCAGCCAACATTTTAATAATTAGTATAGCGTCCGTGTGTTTATTTGGGGCTGAAGGATTTCGGTGGGACCTGGCAGGACAAGAAAACTCTAGAAACACCTAAGGGAAGCATCATAGGGTAATTGTTTTAGAGCAGCCCAATCCTTTTCTGTATCTCCAACTAGATTCTTGTTCCATTCAGTCTGTGCTGGGATGTTAGTCTCTGGTGTCTTTATATTTATCATCAGCCTTAAAGATAATTCACAGCTGTGTGAATGAGGTGGTTTCATGTTTTTATACATTTTATGGATGCTGAGGAGCAGAAAATTTATTCAGTGATTTATTCAAAGCATTGCAGTGAGTAACTGAGCTTGGATTCAAACTCAGCTATGTTACACAGCTGTATAGTAATTGGGGACCATGCCTTTGAGTTGTAACTGATGTTGGTTCAGTAAATGCTAATAGTAAGATACACCACTGTGGCTGCAGCAAGTACACTCATACCAGTTGCCCAATCCATCCAAAACTTGGAAACATAATTACTTCCATTTGTTTTTAAACTTGTAGTTTAAAATAAATACCCCATACAATGATATTGTCTTAGTTAGGGTTTTTATTGTTATGATTAAAAAGGCATTGACCAAAAGCAACTTTTTGTGGAAAGGGTTTATTTCATCTTATAAGTTATAGTCCATCATTTAGAGAAGTCAGGGCATGACCTCAAGACTGGATCTGTGCTTAGACAGAAGAACCAAAGCAGAATCCATGGGGGAGTATTGCTAACTGGCTTGCTGCTCATCACTTGCTCAGCCTGCTTTCTTATAGCACCAAGACTATTTGCCCTGGGGTGGTACTACCTACAGTAAGCTGGGATCTCCCATGTCAATCATCAGTCAAAAAAATGTTCCTCAAGCTTGTCCACAGGCCTGTCTTGTGGGGGTATTTTCTTCACTGAGGCTTTCTCTTTCCAAATGACTCTGTGTCAAGTTGACATGAAACTGTCTAGCATAGAATGTTTAGAAAACTTTGTTTGAGATAGACTCTCTGTAGCCCAAGGTAAGTTGGAGCTCACTATGTAGTCTGGACAAGCTTAGAATCTGTGATCATTCCATCCTCTGCCTTCAGAATGCTGAGATTGCAGACTGGAGTACCTACCACATGCTGTTAAACTCACTTTCCTTCTTCTTTCTCCTTCCTTCCTTTTTTCTTCTTTCCTTCCCAACTCTCATGTCATCTAGCTAACTTCTCCAGATTTCAGTCTCATGGAAGGTTTATAAAATGTATCTGCTCCCATCACTTACTGCTCACAGGCCCTGCTGTTCTTTTCAACCATAGGACTGAAGAGCCAGGGACAGCCTGGCAGGTGGGTTGGGGGCTTCCATGTCCCTACAAACTTTGGCAATGCCCATCTTTTCCTTCATAAAGAGAAAGAGTGTTTCTGCACCTTTGTGTCTGTACGGCCCCGCCCATAGGCCGTTCAGATGTCTGTGTCAGTCCCTTTCATACTGGAATTCCTGGGCTACTTCTGTCCACTGTTCAGGTATTCTCTGACCCCACTGTCCCATCTTCCACTTAGTGCCGTATATCATCACAGAATTTCAGAAATAGCTAGGCAGCAAAATCCTCAACTCTAGAAGATATCAAAACTTTCTTGCACAGAGCTTGTCATGCTCAAGAAAGACTGGAAGCCCTGATGGATTTAAAAAAAGAAAAACAACAAAAAACCTATTCGTATACATCTCTAATAGCAGCTGCCTCCCCGGTTGGTGTGACAGGCAGAAGCAGGGCAAATGTCAAACTACCAATGATAGTGACAATTCAGTTGGGCCTCCATTCAGCAAGTACTTAAAATTCTTTTGCATAATTATGCACATCTCTCTTTAAAAATATGTACATATTAGTTTTAGCACAAGTAATGATAGCTTTTCTGACATAGGATGTCTTTGGTTTTTCTCAATAAATTGCTATTTTTTATTTTTTTATTATGGGTTTTGGAATGAAGATTGATTTTTGAACCATTTTGGGGGATAATAGCTGACTTCTGTGCTACTGTGCCACCGAACAGCTCCCATTTTGATAATTAAATATAAACACGCTCCCTCCAAAGAACACAGTCACTTAAAATATAGCTTCATTAATAATCGATTTACATTACAGAATCTCTGCTCATGGAAACGACAGCCTCCTAAGGCTGTCATGACACTGTCAGTCTTGTAAAGCAGGTAAGAATTACTTCCTGAGCTTGAGAGTCACAAATAGCAATGGTTTCCTTGGAGACTGGGCTGCAAAGCTACTCACTGTGCCTGAGGGACTGCTCTCCCAAACTCAGGGGCAGTTTTTCTCTACAGGTGAATTGGGCTTCCTCTACTGAGAATCCACTGGGCCTGTGTGGCCACTGTAGACAATTACTATTGGGGACCGTGTGGCAAAGGATACCAGGTGCTCTCAGCAGGGCAGAGGTGCCTGGTGTTCAGGCTGTGGGTTAAATATCAGCCAGAGCCAGAACCATGTTCAGGTTGGTTTGTAGCACTACGCAGAGAACAGCAAGTCTCATCATGAATGTGTCAACTCAGAGGAAAAGCCTCTGGCATTTTTTTTTTTTTTTTGACAGACAATTGCCAAGTCATTAGGCAGAAGGATACTCTGAAAAAGGACACAAGAACAATACAAGTGTTTTGTTTTGTTCTGGTCTTTGCTATTGTGGAACAATCTTTTTGTATACTGTGAAGGTGTGTTGCTCTCAGTGGTATAATAAAGAGCTAAACAGTCAATAGCTAGGTAGGAAGAGGTTAGGTGGGACTTGGGGACAGAGAAAGAGAGAGAGCCGCTAGGGTGAAGAAGGGTGGAGTCACCAGGAGACAAGGAGAGAAGTAAGATGAACTTGCCATGCTGAAAAAAGGTACCATCACCTGGTAGAACATAGGTAAGAAATACAAGTAAATTTAAGATGTAAGACCTAGTTAGTAACAAGTTTAAGCTATTGGCCAAGCATTTATAATTTATTATAAGTGTGGTTATAGGCCAAGCATTTATAATTTTATAAGTCTCTGTGTGTGGTTATTTGGGAGCTGGCTGATGGGACAGAAAATTCTGCCTACACTTGTTTATTTCTGTAATGTTTTATTTGTGGAACTAAAAAAGCTTCTATTAATTTGAGTGTTCTGATTACAACCTGTGGGTATGGTAACTGGTAAGTGGGGGGAATGGCATGCCCCCCACTTCACCCATACTCTTCAGAGCATCCTTGGCAGGGAAGGTATAGGTTTATATATAATCTGAAGGAGACTCTGATGCAAGATGTTTATTGCTGGTCCCTACTGCCTATTCCCTAAGAGAGTGGTAAGATGTCAAAGTTCAAGAGGTAACAGAAACTTGAAAGTAAGCCTAGATGCTTGGAGACAAGGGGCACTATAAAGTCAGCATAAAATGAGTGCATATAAAAATGTATTTCTAGAGAAGATATGTACTTCAAAATTCTTGTCTAACTCTTCACACTATATGGGATTACATTACTGAATGAGGGCAGGGTCATTAAAAATAATCTAGCAACAATGAAGATTTTTCTGAATGTGCAACCATGGTGGTATATTGTTTATGATCTAATAAAGTCACTGAAGATCAGAATGCAAAGTCAGTCAGTAGCTCTTGCCTCTACCAAGGGATCTCATATGCCTTTGATCCCAGTACTTGGGAGGCAGAGATAGGAATATAAGGTGGGTGGAGACAGGATCTCTCACTCGTTCAGTCTGAGGATTCATAGAGACAGGAGCTCAACCCCTTTTGTTCTTAGGAGTTGGCAAGGTAAAAAGTGGCTGTGGCTTGTGCCTTTGTCTCTCTGATATTTCAGCATTTACCCCTATATCTGACTCTGGGTTTTTATTATTAAGACCAATTAGAATTGGAGCTACAACCAACCATGAAAGCTAAGCCATGTAGTGAGAAATTGTTTTTCTTTATATTTTTCCTTAGATTATGTTCATTTCCTTAGGAAACATAATTCAAATGATATTATGATATATATTATGATATCTCTGTCTCCATGATTCCTTTATGTTGGTGTTTGTCCTAGCTTGCTTTCTATTGCTGTAATAAAACATGGACCAAAAGCAACTTGGAGAGGAAAGGGTTTATTTAGCTTACACATACTGATCACAGTTCCTTATGAAGGGTAGTCAGGATAGGAAATCTTGGATGCAGGAACTGAAGCAGAGACTATGGAGGAGTGCTACTTTCTGGCTTACTCCCCATGACTTGCTCAGTCTGATTTCTTATACAATCCCGAGCCACTGTGGTGGGGTACTCTCCCATATCAATTAGCAATCAAGAAAACACACCCCAGGCTTGCTGAAATGCCGGTCTTACGTAGGCCTTTTTTCATTTGAGTTCCCTTCTTCCAGATGATGCTTGCTTGTGTTCATATGACAAAAGCTAATCAGAACAGTGTTTTTGAAAAATTCATTGCTGGACATAATGGCTAAGATCATGATCCTTGACAGCAGGCAGATATGGGCTTCAAACCATGACCTCGGTTGTATGGCTAGAGATAACTCTATTAGACTCTGTTTTCTCATCTGAAAATGGGCTTTTATAGGTTTTTACTTACTTTAAAGACTTTTTATAGTAACTGATTGAAAGTAATACTGGAGAATAAAGATCTTGTTATTTATACAGTATATGACAACAACCATTCACTGCAAGGCCAGCAGAATTTTACATTGTAGATTGCCTTTATTAATATTTATATATACCTCAATCCAGGCATCGGGGGTGGCATGCCTTTAATCCCAGCACTTGGGAGCCATAGGTAGGTGGATCTCTGAGTTGAAGGCCAGCCTGGTCAACATAATGAGTTCCAGGACAGTCAGAGCTGTCTCAAAAAACAAAACAAAAAACACACAAACAAAAAACCCAAATGATTACATATACATTTAATTAATTCTCCCTAAGTTTAAAAAATGTTTTATGGACAACATATTCATATAGTTTATTTTTAAAGATAACTTTTTATCAAATTGTACTATTTTGAGTTTATTTAACTTTAGAAGCTATAAATATTGGTGCTGGAGAGATGGCTCAGTGGTTAAGAGCATATGCTGCTCTTGCAAAGGACCTGGGTTCAGTTCCCAGCACCCACATGGTGACTCAGTCATCCTTAATTCCAGTTTCAGGGAATTCAAGGAGCTCTTTTGATCTCTGTGGCCATCAGGAACACATATAATGTACACATGTACATGTAGGCAAAATACACAAGTGAAATAGAATATTTTTTAAAATTTGTAAGTATCTTTTTTAAACAGCCCAGCACAGTCAATCCATTCTAGGGCTTAGTTTGCCAAGTGTGCCAATATGTAATTTATTGGATGCCAAGTAGATTAAATGGCCCTAACAGTTCATAATATCAATTATTGGCATCGTTAAGATGGTACTTACTGATTGCTATGGTACAGGAACAATATGCCAGGTCTTCTGGACCTTTCTTAAAACAGTTTTTGTACGACCATCCTCATCATCACTACAGAATTATTTTTAGATAAAATAAATACCACATTTTTTTCACTTGTAGAGTTTATATTAGAGTCTGAGGAAAATTTAAATCCTATCACCTGACTATTTAATTATTGTGGTATGCTGGGATATGCTAATTTTCCAAAAGATACACATTTTGCCTTTGTAGATTTGTTTGTTTCCCACTTGATTCAGAGCCATGCTCTCCTAAGACTTGGGGAGTGTATTAGTGACTTTCCTATTACTGTGATAAAACACCATGACAAAGACAACTTATAGAAGAGGGATTTGTTTTGGTCATGGTTCCAGAGGGCTTGGGTCCATGATGATGAGGGTCCAATGCCTGGTGAGAAGAACAGGATGGAGCCTGTTAAACTTAAGTCGCAAGCAGGAAACAGAGAGAGTGAACTACAAATGGTTCAAATTTTTTAGGCTCCCCAAGCCTGCCCCAGTGACACACTTTCTACAAGGAAGCCACATTTCCTAAGCCTCTTCCAAACACCACCAGCAGCAGAGGGCCAAGCATGGAAATGCCCAAGACTATGAGGGACAAGGGATGTCTCACTCAAACCACCACACAGTGGTTGACAATCTCAGGATATCCCTAGCCTCTTAAAGTTTAATCTAATGTCAACAATTACCTTTCAAATCAGCTTTCCCTCTTACCTTATTCATGCATATCTCTCTCTCTCTCTCTCTCTCTCTCTCTCTCTCTCTCTCTCTCTCTCTCTCTTTCTCTCTCACTGTGCAGCTCCGGATGTCCTGGAATTCACTGTGTAGACCAGGCTGGCCTGGAACTCACAGAGATCTGCTTGCCTTTGCCTCCCAAGTACTGGGATTAAAGGCATGTACCACTAAGCCCATCTTCGTGCATTTGTTCAACTAACTAAAAATAATCCCAATGTACTATGATCTGAGCTGCATACTAGAGAGATCAAGGGTCAATGCAGTGCTAGCCTTTGCTTTTAGGATAAACTATATTAGTGGATTAAGGAATACACAGCATTTCTCTCACAAGGAGTGTGTGCCAGGTCAAGTCAAGACCAGGGATGTGAGACATTTCTTCATTTCACCCTAAATGGGACTGAAAACCTTTTCATGATCTTGGCTTGAGCTCCCCCATGCAAGGCTTCCCATGTACTTAATGAGCAAGTTACTTGAACAAATTTGTCTACTTTCCATTTTCACAATTGCTGTAGAAAGTGAAATATGACCACAGATTCCTTGACAATCTTCCCACCGAAAATTGAGGTGTATTCCTGTCTCCTGGAATGATTTCAACAGCAACATTGGTCTGGGTTTGTGAAAGCAGGTCCCAGGAAGCCTTGGGCTTTTTCAGAATCCAGCTGCCACTCTGTGGAGCCAAGGTCATGTGTCAACTCCCAGCATGAACTGATAATCATGAAGATGAATGTTGATTGTCTGTAGTTGTTTTTTTTTTTCCTTTGGGGGCTAACCACCCAGATCCCAAATAAATACAGGGAGACTTATTTTTACTTATGAATGCCTGGACTTAGTTTTTCTATCTTAAATTATCTCTTTTCACTTTTACCATGTTTGCCTTTGGGCTTTTTACCTTTCTTTACTTTATATGTCTTCCCTTCTTACTCTGTGGCTAGTTGTATGACTGAGTGATTGGCCCTTTGATGGGGGAAGTACTTCTGTGTATGTTTATCTTATTGATTGTTAAATAAAGTTCTGTTTGGCCAATGAAATAGCAAGTTAGACAGGACTAGGAGTCAAAGAAGATTCTGAGAAATGTAGTAGAGAAGTGGTGATCCAGACAGGAAGTGACATAACAAGGAGACTCATATTTAAGCAAGGAGAAACAGGAAGTGTCCTTTTCCCTCTTCGCATCCTCCAGCGGTGCCATGTGAGCCACCAGCAAAAGAGGGGGCCAGCAAAAGGCATCCTCTATAAGATAAGTCTTATAAAATATATAGATTTATGATAATTAAGACTGACCTAGGCCCTAGCCTCAGGTGAGTCTGGGCGCTGCTGTTTCCCAGCCTCTTCCATCAACCCCTGCTCACTTCTGCCTGACCCTACCCAGACAAGAGTGGACCTCCCCAGTCCGGGAATGCTCACCCTGAGTCCAGACACACTTCACCCCTCTCTACACCCTGCCCTCTATCCTGCGGCCGATGCCCTAGCCACAGACCCCTCATCCAGTGGCTGATGGAAGCAGAGGCAGACATCCACAGATACACACTGAACTGAACTCTGGAACTTAGTTGCAGAGAGGGAGGAATGAATATTGAAGGGGTCGGTACCAGGTTAGAGAAACCCACAGAAACAGCTGGCCTGAACAAAGGGGGAGCACATCGACCCCAGATGCTGTCTGGGAGGCCAGTACAGGACTGATCCAGACCCCTGAACATGGATGTCAATGAGGAGGCCTCTGCACTCTAGGAGGCCACTGGTAGTTGATTAGTATTTTTCCCTGGTGTAAGAAGAAACTTTGAGAGACCATCCCACGTGAAGGGATACACTCTTGCTCTGGACACATGGGGAAGGGCCTAGGCCCAGCCCAGGATGATGTGGTGGACTTTGGGGAGCCCCCGTTGAGGGCACTACCCTGCCTAGGAATTGGAGGGTGGATGGGGTGGGGGGTAGGTCGGGGTGGGGTAGGAGGGGTGAGGGTGAGGGGAGGAGAGGGAGAAGGGATTGACATGTGAAACAAGCTTGTTCCTAATTTGAACAAAAAAAAAAAAAAAAAAAAAAAAAAAGACTGAGCTAACAGATGAGAATCCTAGTCATTGGCCAAGCAGCATTTGAACCTAATACAAGTTTCTGTGTATTCATTTGGGCCCAAACTCGGGTGGGCAGCTGGCATAAAGCACACACGTGGAGGTGGGGCTTGGTGGCTTTTGGTGGAAAGATTTATCGTAACAGCCCTTGGAGTCCTCCTCTCCTCCTTTTCTCACACCTCCTGTTCTCTTTTATCAAGCCTAGATTTCTCCTCCTATTCTTTCTAAATGCCAGCCTCACCTATTTCTCTCTCCTTACTAGCTATTGGCAGTTCAGCTCTTTACTAGACTAGGTGTTTTAGACAGGCAAAGTAAGACAGCTTTATAGAGTTAAACAAATTCAACACAAAAGAATCCAACACATTTTTGCATCATTAAATAACTATTCCACAGCATAAACGGATGTAACACATCTGAAACTAATATTCCCCAATGTTATCAGAGAAGGAAACACAGAAAGGAACAAAGAAGCATTTTGGATTATGCTTAAGGCATGACAGGGATAAGATGGCTACAACATAGTTTCAGTCTTACTTTTTTCTTTCTGGAACTGGGGTAGCTCGACCACTAAGCTATTCTCTAGCTCTCTTTTTCTTCTTAGATTTTTCAGTTAAGTTCTCACTAAGTTGTCTAAGCTAGCCTTGAACATACAATCCTCCTGCCTCAGCCTCCAAAATAGTTAGGACTATACACCCCAAACACCAGGTCCAGCTTGAATTTTACTTCTGAACTGCTCATTAGGGGTTTGGGATACTTCTTAAGTCTAAGCTTGAAGGGGTAAAGTTCATAGGCTAAAAGAGTATGTTCTTAGATGGCTCAAGTTCCATCATTGTAGAAAAGGTGTCAGTATCTATGTTTACTATTTTTAGGAATTTCCCACTGAATAACCCACTCTGGCTATATGGCTGCTCTTCCAAAGGACCCAGATTCAATTTCCATCACCCACATGTCAGCTCACAGCTGTCTGTAACTCAGTTCCAGGGAATCTGACACCTTTATACAGACAGACATGCAGGCAAAACACAAATGCACATGAAGAAGAAGAAGAAGAAGAAGAAGAAGAAGAAGAAGAAGAAGAAGAAGAAGAAGAAGAAGAAGAAGAAGAAGAAGAAGAGGAAGAGGAAGAGGAAGAGGAAGAGGAAGAGGAAGAGGAAGAGGAAGAGGACCTGAAGATGTGAAATGGAACACTGACCATTCCTGGGCATCTGAATCATGATAGATAGATCGAGATCTAAAGCATAAAAAAATTACACAAGAATGATCTTTCTCAGTGAGGTCTGATGACTGACCCAAGCACACCAAGTGCAAAGGCCCAGGTCCCACTGTGTGGCCCAGCTCTCACTCAGTGTTACTTCTCATTTAATCCATGCAGATGGAGAGCACACAAGAGTGTGCTCTTCTGAAAGTAAGGAGCTCATCTCACCATCCATCACCATCTTCATCCTGTTGCAAGATATTTGATTATACTGTGTAAAGATATGTCACTGCTGTGATTGGTTTAATAAAAAGTTAAATGGTCAACAGCCAGGCAGAAGGTATGGTGGGGACTCCTGGGCAAAGAGAGTTCTGGGAAGAAGAAAGGCAGAGTTGCCAGCCAGATGCAGAGGAAGCAAGACATGCAGGAGGAGAGGTAAAAGCCACATGGCAATATAGATGAATAGAAATGGGCTAATTTAAGTTATAAGAGCTAATGGAATAAGCCTAAGCTATAGACCACACTTTCATAATAACAAGTCTCCATGTCATTTTTTATGAGCTGGCTGTCTAAAGAAAATCTGACTATGCCATTCCTCCTCATCCCCACCCTCAGTACCTAGCAAATAATGAAGCTTTGTACTTGGTGCTGAAAGAGCCCAAATTGGCAATTAAAATCCCAGATGCCTAGGACTTTTGACTTTTCTTCACAACCCATCCACAACTCTTCTTACCTCCTGTAGAGTTCCTACAATCAGCAGATGCTGGGCAGGTACCCATCAGAATCCAATGTGTGTTCCGCCAAGTAGTAGAAATGACGTGTTGGGTGCAAACCTTCAGCAGTAGCAACACAAGGTCTTGAGCACCAGGAGCCTTCTGTGATCTATATTCCTTACTGCAGCCCGAGATCTATACACACTTTACAACTATTTATTAATGTGTCAGTATAGCCGAGAAATCATATAGTCCCATGTTAAAAATAATGTTATCTGAATTTCAATGAAAACTTGAAAGATATATCCTGGGAACTGAAGTTGTATATTGCCTACGTTAAAAGGGAAAGGGGGAGAAATATTAAAGGGAGCCAGTTGGGGATTTATTTCCCTTCTCTCTCCCCAGTACACAGAAATTTTTCCACATGGAAAGCTCCCTGTCTCACACACCCCCCAGCTACTTTCATGTTACCTTCTTAGTGTTTTGCCAAGTGTAGCTCCTGGGACAGTAGCATCAGCATCAGTTAGCTTGTCCAGCTGATCCAAGAGCTCACCCTCTGTAACCCAAGGAGAAAGTCTGCAGGTGGGACCCAGCAATTTGCAGTTTAAGAGCCCTCCAGCAGATTCTAGTTCAGCTTTAAGGTCAGGAACCACTGCCCTGTCTGAAAGCAACAGTGTGCCCTTTGATACATTAACTGGCTCATCCATGTTCTGAAACAATATACGTGCTTGTCTAGATCCCCAGGCCAAAGAGGGCATGGCTGAGGAATGGCAACCATTTAACTTATCATGCCATAAAATTAAATTTGAAGTACTACATTAACAGCAAGGATTATGTCTTCTGAATGAAACACCGCAGAACTGCAGGAACTCTCAGTCACATAAATGTCAGGTAATAGCAATAAAGGCACGGTGTTTAATCCATTTTTACTGACTTCCCAACTTTTTTTTTTTTAACTAGGCAAACACTATGTCTTCATTTTGTTGTTTAGTCTCACTTCTCTGTTCTTCCCCAATTCATTCAACATGACTTGATATGTTTTAGGTATTTCATGGCCATCAGATGGAATGGTATGGTAGGCAGTTTTCTGCCCCTTAGGGAGGGCAGCTTGGAAAATCCTGAGAGCTTTCTCAGCTCTCAAGTTAAACTCTTCGATGGACTCTTCGCCCCCCACCCCAGGATTGCCAAGGAAACTCTACATGCTATTTCCATTCATTAAAAGTTATTTCAATGCTATCTAAACAGCTAGTGTTCTGTCTAGCTATGAGTGAGCTAAATGAAATCCCCAAACCTGATAAAAGTTAATCAAAACAGAGGTGTGTGACTCATTCAGAAGACAAAGCATACCTATTAAAAATGTTCCAAGAGAAGACACGTGGATGGAGCTGCTGGAGGCCACTCTAACTTGTGTTATGATCATTTAAAAGGGATTTTAAATGACTATTTACATCACTATTCAATCAAAGGCCCCTTCTCTGACAGGCTTGCATTAGACAGAATATTTATCCTGTGCCTGAAGAGTAGAGCACCTCCTGGCTTCCCAGCTAGCCCACTGCTGCACGAGTTTGACCTTTCCTTTAATGGCAAGTCTCTAATCATATTTTGTCACTTTCTTTTTTCCTACAAACTATTTGGGGAAAGAAATAGAATGTGAGACATAAACCATAGGTTCTAAATAAAGGTTACAGAGGTATGGACAAATGCTTGTTATGCGGGCCTCTTAATGCCATCATTCTTTTTCCCAATGAAGCAGAATTGGGTTTATTTATGTTTAATCTGCATCTTAAATGTATAGGCTAACAAAAAACATTGAGAATATACACTCAATATGGCTGGCATTTGAAAAAGAGTTTTAAAACATTTTTTCATTAGTATAACTAGTTTCTTATTCTCCAGGAGCTTGTTTGATATAAAGTAATTCCAAGTGATCACAAAGCTGTGAGCAAATACAGGACAGGGGGACTTTTAAAAAGCTGAAGTGTCCCTGGAAGAGTGACTTCTCAGGCAGTTTTGGCTCATGTATCAGAGGAGGAGGAAGATGTTTCCACTCATGACCTCTAGCTCTTGAAGCCAGCCATGGCACGCGCCACCATCATCTCCAGCAAATCAACCTAATTTTGCAGCCTCCCTATCCTGCTAATGGTTTTCTGTCAGCCAGTTTTCATGCTCACTTCTGATCCACCATAGACTTCTCCCCCCACGCCCACTACTGTCAGATTTGCTCTGAAATGGTAAACTTAATTGTTTTAAGCAAGAAGAGACCTTTGAAGGAGACCATTTCCCAAATGTGCATACCCTGGGAAGTGCTTGCCAGATGAAGCAGTACTGACTCAAGCCAGGCTTCTGTTTTCTACCTCTCATATTTCTGACTCTTCCTTTCAGGGCCAGAAACAGCCATCTAGTGAAGCTGAACTCTGTAATAGAAATGTCACGATCAGACTTCCTGGTGTTACTGGGTAAAATACTGCTTCACATGAACATGAAAACTCTGCTTACATTTCCTCCTCATCATTCTTGTTTATAATCTATCAAAACAAATACCAAGAGCATGACCTTCCGCCATTTGAAAATAGATGGTGGAGCTGGGTGTGGTGTCACACACCTGTAATTCCAGTGCTTGGGAGGTGGAGGCAGGAGGAACTGGAGTTCAAGACTAATCCCAGCTAAACAGTAAATCCAAGGCCAGTCTGGGCTACACTAGATGCTGCCGATAGACAAACAAACAAATACAAAAAAAGTAAAACTAAGCAGGTAGTAGATGGTCATAGAAAGCCGCCGTTAGGTTATAATTTGGAAGGCACTCCCATCTGGTTTTTGGAGCTTCTCACTAGTCAACACTGATCACCTGTACAGAGCAAGAATTTTATCTATGAGTGTGCACAAAGCAACCCCACTCAATGGAGACTAGGTTAAGGTAACTGCACATTAGTGCCTTGGAGCACTTGTTTGGGTTAGCCCAACACACATAGCTATGGAAACATGAGCATCTATTTTGAACACCCTGATGCAGGAAGACCGAGAGCCTTGTGTGTTAATTTAATCTCCTCTCCTAATGTTACCAGCAGAGTAGAAATGGACGCTGCCATCCCTGTAATCAGTTGCCTGGTGCACAAGGGCACTGGTCTCTTGTGCCTCATCTGAGAGCTAATCTTTCATTTCATAGCAGATCTTTCCATATCAAACAACACAAATGACTTAATTTGCATGACAGGATTTGTAACGGGGCAAATCTAGTGTCAAAGTCGATTAAAGATTACACCAGAGAACTATCATAATCAGTCCTCTAATGAGCCTAAATAGTGCATGTAAAGTCTCCCTCTTTGCCATTCCAGTCATGTATAAAAGCGAAAGCGATTCTTTTCATGGATGAGCCAATCCTTCGGTTTGCACATTGCACCCTATGTAGAGCTAAAGTCATGTCAGTCTGGTTTCAGAGGGAGAGAAAGGGAAATAATAAAGCAAACATCACTTCACAAATGACATTGCTTGGTATAAGCCAACGTTTGAAGCCCTTAATTCTTCTAATCTGCGGAATAGTCAATGCTAATGGGTTTTTGCCATTGTGAAAGCTGATGCATAGAAAGAAAAACTTTAATGAGCTGCCTGGGCCGTGTGCTTACAGATACCTGTCAAATGTCTGTCATCTTAGCTATCGCTGAGGCATTATAAAGAAAGTAAGAAGGAAGGAACGACAGTATTTGTACAAGCATTTTCATGCTAAAATGGCACAATTTTCTTCCTGTCATAATTTCATTGTATCTGAAAGTCAGGAAAGCTTAACCCTTTCCCTAGCATGTCCTGGGTAGTTGTATCATGCCATATTAGAGCAACTAGTTTAAAAAACAGCCCTGTGATTTTGTAAACAGTGTTTCCTATTAAATTTGTTTTTGAAAATGGGATTACCTATTTTTTTTCTTTAAAAAGACAACAACAAACTAATGAATCAATTGCTTCAAATCAGTTGAACTCAAGGAGCTTGGGAGTTTATTAAATGCAAAAACTCTGCAGTGTGTGAGGTTGTCATTTGAATAAATTCTTTCCGAGTTCTTAATTTAATATTTCTTTGTATTTTTGTGTGCCTAATACATATTCCAGTGCAATAAAGTTAACAGACTCCCCTAGTCTCACCTTTTTTAATTCAAAATTAGAGGGAGAATAAGTATATCTTACTGCCCTAGCAAGCTCTGCTACCAGAAAGCAGTGTTCTCTTTATTTTCTTGGATTTATTAAAAATACAGCATAAAATTGCAATGGGAGTTGAATCCTGGAAAGAATAAAAAGTTCCTAGGCGGTTTGCTTTTCCAAAGGAAAAGAACAAATAAACTGTATGGATATTTGTGCATTCTGCACATATGCCCTCAGAGAGAGGAGATTCCATGGTTTAGGTCAACCAGTCTTGGGTTGTAAAGAAAGAGAATAGCCTCTAGTCCTTCAGATTCTGCATTGTATTCCAGTGATCACGGAAGGGGACTGGTCTCTGATCCTTTCTGTTTGCCACACCCCCAGCCTAAATAAAGCAAGATGTAAAGAAAAGGGAAGGAAGTGCTTTCTAAGGAGGGCGGAGCCTCTTCCAACATTGCAGCAAGGCCAAGTTCAGGAAGGCACTTCTGTCTTCCCAGGGCTTTCTGACTGTGCACACTAGAAAGGCTTCTGTATTTCCTCCTCTCTGTATTTACAAAAATAATATTAAATTATTTTGGAAGTCACATATTGGGATAGTCCTCCAAGATTACAGTGAAACCATAAGAATGAAAGAAGTATTTGTTGAGTACAATAAAACCATATGTGAGTTTTTTGCATCGGTGTGTTTTGTAAATAACACAAACATGCCTTATCACTTCCCTGCAGAAGCAGATTTGGGAATGTTACAAAGGTCACATTACTGTTGCAATAGCTGCCACCTGAATTCCAACCATCTCAACACAACGTCCTTACATCCTGTCAGAGGAGCTCCACATGAAGATGTGTGCCCTGGTAAGATGGTCATTTTGCTCTTTGTTCCCATGGAGGGGTCCCTAAGAATCCCTACACATAGGACCTTAGTCCCTCTCAAAAGAAACCATCTGGGGAAGCCAGGAGGGCCTTGTCAGCAGTCTCAAGCTTTAACCACAACCTCATCCCTTTTGACTCATTTGCTGGCCCTGCCCATTATGACCCAAGGAGAACAGCTTTAATGAGCTCATTGGGCTGAATTGTTCCCCCCAAACTATTGTGACTTGAAAGAGGAAGTATTAAATGTTTATGCTACAGGTAAAATCCCAAGGCCCTAATTTGTTCTCTTTCCCTTGTTTCCTTTTCCCAGAGTGATAAGTCAAAACAAACTCAAGGAGAGGGCAAATTTTAGTCAAGTGGCATTAAAATTTCAAATTAGATAAACCAAGCCAAAAGCATTAGAATAAGGATGCCTCTAGCATTCACTGCCTCCGTGTGGCCCAAACCAGTCCCCAATTAGCTCTCAAGGTTGGGTTTACAGAGAAGAAATGAGGCCAACTTTAACTGGAATGAATTGTCTTAGCAGTCTTTGGTGGGGGGTGGGGGGGTGGGATGCTCAGCTATTTTGAAAGGAAACAAATTCATTTTACCAGAACAAAAAGCATCCTCCTTGGGACTTCTTGTGATTTCCAAACAAGGAAACCTTTTAGGTTGAAAATGAACAGCAGCACCAACCTCTGTGACTGTGGGGTCTTTATTTAATTAATTAATATTTACTGAGGTCCCTTAGTTTGCCAAGCTCTACTCCAATATAGGATTATGTTCTGTGACAAAGCCCACCTCCATGACACAGGGTCCTCAGAACTTCAAGCTTGCTTTCTTTAAGAATCTTTGTCTCTCTGCAAAACACATTTTTGGCTATAAAGTCCCATTTAACCTGTCGTGTTCAATGTAAAAATCTGTTAAGCTGGGCACGGTGGCTCAGACCTATAATCCTAGAGTTTGGGAGGAAGAGACTGAGGGAAAGAGATTGCCAGGAGTTTGAGGCCAACCTGAACTATAAAGTTCATTTGTGGCCATCCAGGGATGTATAGTGAGACCCTATCTGGGGGAGGAGGAAAAAGAAAAAAAAAATCGATTAAAGAGATCTGATGTCTGTAATAGGCCCAACACAGCTGTTATGCTTTTTCTTGTTTTAAAATAAAAAAGGTAAATTACAAACCCTAGTTGACATCCATGTTGGTTCCATCCTATGGTGCCTAGGAAAGCCCACTTACTTCATTTAGACATGTACTTATATAAATCACTCTCTGCTTATATCTCAACCTCTATTTATCAGGAGGCCCTGGTTTTCCCCAGGGCTATTGTGTCACAGTTCCAGAGTCTTTATTCCACTCGGAAAATAGAACCCCCAACCATCAGTGCTCAGACTTGAATAATATACACTAGCCACCTATGCACAATATTGAGGCAGAATAGAAACACTTGAATTTGAGCAACTCCGCATCACTGCTAATTGTTCAAGTCTGGCTACACTATAAATGAGAGGATTATGAGCCATCTTCCTGGAGCCCTTGTGAGCAGAGAGATTGCATGTGTACTTCAGAGTCACTTTTTCTCGCTGTCCTAAACCCTCCTTGTGGGGGACACTGCCTCTGTGACCCAGTTGCTACACTTCTGATCCGCTGCACCCCAGAGGCTGTCACAAGTCGGCCTCCTTCCCAGGAGTTGAACACACAATAGAGAAAGGGCCCTGGCTGGGAGGTTCAGCTGCCATTAACCCCTACCAGCTGTGCCTGTGGGGAGCCTTCTGGCCTGAATGTCCTTTCTCTGCGGCCGCCTTCATGCCACTAATCTAAGCATTGTTGGGGAGGAATGCTGACAGGAGAAAAGAAATTTTTCTTGTGTCCATGCAAGTGTGTGTATCCATGTGTAAGTGAAGGAAGAGTGAAGGCTAATTTCTATAGTTGGCATGAATGGAGCGATTGGGAAAAAAACCTAGTTAAAATGTGTTTACTTGCTTAAAAGGCTCAGTCAATTTAAATAATTTCAGTAGTGTGCTCTATTTTTTTTTTCTTTTTTTAGGGACAGGGGAGAAAGTAGTTACTATTATAATTTTCTTTAAATCCTTTGAGATGTTTGGGCATGTTTAAGACTTTTAAAACTCACTGCCAACAGACAAAAAAAAAAAATTGAATTGAAATTCGTAAAAAATACTGGCATAAAGTTACAGAATTACTCAGTTCTAATGGACCTGAAAAAAATTAGAGAAAAGGAACTGGTTATTCGGGCCACACTTCCCTCTGGAAAACTCCTCATTAAATGCTTAGAGTGGGGGTTTTGTTTTTTTTCTCTTAGAATTGAAATGCAGAGTTTAATTTTATCAATCACCTTTAATGACTTTAAAGAAGGAAAAAGAAACCCACCAAATTTTGGGTTTAGTGAGTCAGAATGTTTCAATAAAAGAATTTGATTTTTCTCTTCAAGGGATTTTTCTCTTCAAGGAATTCAGACAAGACCGGTGATAACTTTTCAAATTTAGGAAGCCAGGTAAGGGATGGTGACCACCAGAATGCTAATTGCCGGGGCAAACAGGAATCCTACTGACTTTCAGTTTTTGAGGATTTCATTTGCTTTTCCAAAGGTACTGCCATTGAGAAAAAACAAAACCCTTCAGTTTAGCCCCTTACATTATCATTTGAGACAACAGTTGGCCTGTTTCAAATCAAATTAAGAACAATTCATGTAGAAATGTCTGTTCTGGACAATTAAATGTATCATAGTAGGGCAACTGTCCGATACAATAAAGTGCCTCTTCGCAGCTGTCCCCATGTCTAGACTGTTGTGATCACTCGTCCTTCTGGCAACCACCACAACAGAACATGCCCCTCACCAGCTCTGTCCAGAAAAGTCAGTCAGATCTTCACTTTTACTACTTCAACCACACGACTGTGATAAAGTAGACTTAATGAAACTATAGTTTTCTGGATTCTCACGCATGGATGGACAGACAGAAGTAGTAGTGCAGCGTTGGGGGCATTCTCCATCTTTAGACTGACTACCCTCTTTCTCACTTGATAAGGGGCAAAGAACTGATCAAATCAAACAACAAGAAAGACATCTTCCCTCACTGTGCCTGTCTCCTAGCCACTTAGGTCTGTGAGCTTTCCCAAAAAGACAATTGCTTTGAAGAAGAAAAGCGAGACTAGATGGAATAGATAGAAACAACAATGAAGTTTTAATTCCAGTGAGTCATTGGCTTCCTTACTCAGTTGTCCATTAGGTTAGTGAATGCCTCTAACATGGAAAACACTCTGCTACCTGCTTGGGAAACACATTTCTACACACTGCTTGCTTTCAAGATATTTTCTATCTCATCTAAGAACCCTGCGTTATATATGTTATATAAATGCAACACTAAGTAGAACAGTGAAATGCTTTCTGCTGGCAGGTGTTCTGCTTATATCACTAGTAATTCTCTGAAATAATATATATATATATATATATATATATATATATATATATATGAAAGAGAGAGAGAGAGAGAGAGAGAGAGAGAGAGAGAGAGAGAGAGAGAGAGAGAAAGGACTGGGAATGTAGCTCAGCTGGTAGACTGCTTACCTACCATGAGTGGACCTAAGTTTGATCCAAAGCACCAGGCACATATCTGTAATCACACCATTTGAAAGATGAGGCAGGAGAGTCAGAAGTTTAAGGTTTGAAGGTAGCCTAAACTAGAGATGACCCAGTCTCCCCAAACAAATACACACACACACACACACACACACACACACACACACACACACACACACACACAGCTAAGTAGAAGCTCAACAGATTTTCTTTAGGGTTTTCCAAATCATCTTACATATTTGGATATGAGTTGTGTGTTTATAGTCTTGTTTAGGAAGGGGTTTGGAGTTTTTTTTTTAATTATGTGTATGAGTTTTTATCACCATATTTGTTTATGCACTGTGTGTGTGTGTAATGCCCATGGAGGCTAGAAGGGGCATTAGAGCCCTTGGAACTGGGGTTGTGAGCAGCTGGGAATGGAATCCAAGTCCTCTGGAAGAGTAACCAGTGTTCTTAACCTCTGAGCTGTCACTCCAGTCCCAAACTTCAGATTTTACAGCACAGTATTTGCTGAAAGGCCTGAGTATGTCTCCAACTTAGCAAGTGGTAAAGGACTAGCAAAGTGGTGAGCTGATGCCTAGGTCTAATTCCCCATTCCTTCCTTGTCTATGAGGACAAAGGAGTGTTTTCTACTTCTAAGGGATTTGCTGTGGCAAGCTTCCCTCACTGTGTAGATGGGCACTCATTAGATGTAGATATAAGTACCAATTTATCTGTTTTATTTACCACTATAAGCAATTGAACAGTCAGAGGAGAACCCTATAGTAATTAGAAGTATGCAATATTTTTTTTAAAAAAGAAAGTAAAGTTGCTTTAATTTTACTAACACCAAACAGTACATTAATTTTATAATCTCTAGCTAATTAAAAAAAACTACTCTCAATTCATTTATTGGATAGATGATAGATATTAAAAATGGAGAAAATGTTTCAAAACCAGTATGACGATGGCAACCAGGAGAGAAGTGACTAATGCCCTTGGTACCTGAACCTCCCAGCTAAAAGCAAAGAGTTGAACTCACTATGATGCTGACTACAGCCGTGTTTTGCAGTACTCTGAAGCCCTCCTGACTCATGAGCTAAACATCTTCCCAAACTCACCTCCCTCAAACTCACACAGTGAGTTCAAAATTGGCCTTCTGAATACATGAGACCCTGTGTCAAAAAGTGAGGGGTGGAGGAGAGAACTGAGTATGTGAAAAAAATTAAAAATAAATAAAAATTTTGTCTTGAAAAATCAACCCAAGACAACAAATACAAAATTTTAAGAATATAAAACCTCTAACTGGCTCCTCAAATTAATAAACAATTGTTTACAACAGCTTCCTGCTCAGCTACTATGTACTTACTACAATTTCAGTTATTTGTGGTCCAGGAAAGTTTGAATGTATTAAGTGGAAATTTCCCATAATGACTTATGTAATACTGTATTTTATGATTTTGGTTGCTAATCTCTCACTGTGTGTTAAACTTTGACATGTAAATGTGTATATGGGATAAAACATAGTCCAGGGGTAGATGTAGCTCAGGAGTAGAACATACTTGCCTGATACTAAAGTTCAACCCCAACACCATTAAAAACAACAGATGAACACATAAACACAGCATATGTGTTAATGAGCTAGGACTTACTGTCATCTGTAAGATAACAGCATCTGGTTTAAAAAGCTGTAGCACCAATTGAATGCGGGGATGTGGAAGTCCTGGGTAAGGAAGGAAGTATAACATTTAGGTTTGTCCACCACAGCCTTCTGGCTGATGTAATCCTTCTGGGTGTGTGCTGGGAGCCAGTCCACCAAGAGATTGTCCCCTCTCTATCTGCCTATTGTTAGAACCAGCACCACCCTCACAGCATTCCTGCTTCCATTTCCTTCCTTCTTTTCAAAGCCCAAGGAAGTAAAGGAGGGGTTGAGGTGAGCCCAGACCCCCCTCTTTAGCCCAGAAACAACTCACACCCAGTGCCTTGGGTTCAGGTTGGGTGGTCATCGATCAGCATATTTTGCACTAATTTTCATGGGGAAATTAGCCTTGAGTCTTCAGCTATCCTGACGTGGGCTTCTGGAAGAAAAATCATCTGGAACTGTAGGGCCACCTGCACGGCAGTTAATTCTGTTTGAAAAGTGTTGCTGATTTGACAAATTGGACTTGAAGAACAAGCCAAATCAGAAACCTCAGAATGAACATCCCAGTTTTCTATGAAGCAAACAAACAAAAAGAGGGGAAAAAAACCCAGAGAAATGAAAAATAAAAGTCATTACCTCTACCATTTCCCACTTGAGGTCAACATTGCTTTATAGTTTATGGTCTACATGAAGATCATAAAAGGTGTTTAAGCAAAAGCACAATGGCCCAGGCACAGGGCCTATCCTGTGTCTTACAAATGGCCAGCAACACTTCACACAAGAAGTACTTCTCTTTGAAAATGATACAAAACAAAAACTTGAGGAGTAGTCATTTCCCTTATTAAATGTTTTGATAGTTATTTTTAGTGAGAGAGAGAGAGAGAGAGAGAGGTATGTGTGCCTTGGTGTGTGTGTGTAGTTCAGATCATCACTTAGTGGAGTTTGTTTTCTCCATCTACCTTTGTATGGGCTCCAGGAATCAAACTCAGGTTACCAGGTTTGCAAAACTAGGGCCTTTGCCAGCCGAGCCTTCTCACTAACACTTGTTTCCATTGTTACATTTTATTTATTCAGAAAATATATGTAGTCTTTAGGGGTGACAAGATGGTAAGGCAGGCAAAGGTGCAGCCAAGGCTGAAGACATGAGTTTAATACTTAGGGCCCACATGGTAGGAGAGAACCTACTTTTGGTTTTGGTTTTGTTTTCCTGTTTAATTTTTTCATTTTATTTTATATGTGCACTGGTGTTTTGCCTGCATGTATCCCTGTGTGAGGACGTCAGATCCTGGAACTGGTGTTACCGACAGGTGTGAGCTGCCATGTGTGTAAGCTGCTGAGTGTGTGTGTAATGTAATTTACTTATTTGAGTTTTGAGACAGGGTTTCTCTATGCAACCCTGCCTGACCTGGAGCTGGCTATACAGACCAGGCTGGCCTCCGACTCACAGAGATCCACCTGCTCCACCTTTCAAGTGCTGGGTTTAAAAAGCATGCACCACTATTTTTAGCTTAAATAAGTATAATTTTAAGGAATGTAATATTTAAAACTTCTTTAAATTATAAGTTCCAGGGCCTTGGGGATATGCCTCAGTTGGTAGAATGCTGAGCTAGTATGCATGAAACCTTGGATACAGTTCCAGAGACAATATCTCAGAATTAGAGAGGTAGGGGCTGGAAGGTCCAGAAGTTCAAGGCCATTCCTCAGATATCTAGGGAATTTGAGGCCAGCATGAGCTATATGCCCCACCTCCATGGTTTTCTTTTGGTTTTTCAAAACAGGGT
This sequence comes from Cricetulus griseus, assembly GCF_003668045.3. Classification (NCBI taxonomy): domain Eukaryota; kingdom Metazoa; phylum Chordata; class Mammalia; order Rodentia; family Cricetidae; genus Cricetulus; species Cricetulus griseus. The sequence continues at coordinate 192,646,360 of NC_048598.1, forward strand.
TTCTCTGGGTAGCCCTGGCTGTCCTGGAACTCACTCTGTAGACCAGGCTGGCTTCAAACTCAGATGTGCCTGCTTCTGCCTCATGAGTGCTGGGATTTAAAGGGTCCATCACCACCATCCAGCACTATGCCCTATTCCTCATATTTACATGCTCAGGAAAGATTCTGTCTCAAAATTTTTAATTCATTAGTTAGCCTAGCAATTAATTAGAATTTCCATAATATATGGTAGTAGTCAGCACTCAGCCCACAGAGATGCCTTAAAAGTCTGTTGTAAAATTAGTTTAAATACACTAACTTCACACACACACACACAGACACAGATACACACACACACACACACACACACACACACACACACACACACACATACACACACACACACACACACACACACACAAATCAATGCAGATTTCTGACTCCTCTGGAAACATCATGAGAGGCTGTGGAGTTCAGATAAGACTTCGGTGCTAACACCTCACTCCTCCAGGTTGTACATTTGCAATCCCTGCGATCCTTACCGTGAGATGTATATTGATGTTAAGCTTGATGGGGTTGAGTAACACTAATTTCTGGGACTGTCTGTGAGGATGTTTCTAGAGACCAAGAAACCGTGAATCTTTTCACTGATCAGCTATTAAGTGATGTACCTAGGTAGAGAAAGCAGGTCACTGGGACTGTGATTTGAAGAGTGCATCTTGCCTTGCCCCTTGCTGTTACTCCCTCTGTTATGAGGTAAATAGCTGTGCCCTACCCTGCTGTTCTACCATGATGCTCTGTCTTGCCACAAGACAAGATCAGTGGAGCAAGCCAACCATGACCAATACCTCTGAAGCCATGAGCCAAAATAAATCTTTGCTCCTTCTAAATTGTTTTCTCAGGTTATTTGTGGAACAACAAAAAGCTTGACTAACACTCCTAGTGAGGTCTCCTTATTTACATTGCAACTTGGATCATATCATTTCCGGAAATTCATCTCCACATTCAGAATTATGTTAAGATTCATTGTGTACTTGGCCCTTCTTAGAGACAATCTTAGATGCTTCCTTTAGAATGACACCTCTTGACTGGCTAGCCTCTTCTTTCCCCTTTGGAGACATACAAAGATTGCAATTACACATACATTTTGAATCTAATAAATGTACAAAATACTGAACAGAAGTAGACAGTAACAAGGACTTTTTCAGAGACTTGGTGATGAAAGCCGTGTTTTGAAATTTTACAAATTTGATTCTATTTCTCTACCACAGGTAATTTAGTTGTAGCCCCTTGGTCTCATTGCTCTAAATGTATTTGTATTAAAATCAGGACCACTGATCTTATTCAGACTTAAAAAAAAAAAAAAGTAGGCAGGGAGTAGAAAAATGGCTCAGTGGTTGAGACCATTGGCTGTTCTTTCAGAAGACCTGGGTTCAATTCCCAGCACTCATGTGGTGGCTCACAAACACCTACAACTACAGTTCCAGGGCCTCTGATACCATCTGTGGGCACCAGGCACAAAAGTGGTGCATATACATGCAGATGAAACACCTATACACATAATAATTAACATAGGTAAATGCAACCCCACTCACAAAAAGCTTATATTTGGGGAGTTGAAAGTGGTATATCTACCTCATGTCTCAGGCGGCAGACACTGGAAGACCATGAACTTGAGGTCAGATTAGGCTACATATTGAGACACTGTCTCTAAATAACATACTTGAGAAGAACTGTCCTCATAAAATGCAATACAATGCTTTTAGCAGCATACAAATGAGACAGGGACCCTAAAAAAAAAAGGCCATGAGTAAGAAAGGAGAAAACACACACTGTAGGCTACTATGCATCCTGTTTCTGAGACACCAGAAATCAAGTGTGGAAATGGGTCTCTATCTCCAATGAATTGAAAATAGTTACTAATTCTCCCTTACAGGTCAAATGTTAGAACAGATAGTAAGGAAAATGCAATTTTTCAGAAACTATGATCTAGGCAGACTAACCTGGAACTCATTTTGTAGCCCAGTTGAGACATCAACTTGTATTCTTCCTTCCTGCCTTGGCCTCCATAAAGCAGGGATGACTAGTGTATGCCACCACACACAGCCTATAGTGGCTGGGTGAGGACATTTTTATACAGCAGCCTTTTTCTTTACATCTGTTAGCACAGAATTTGGGAGAGTATGGACCATAGGGTAATCCTTCCCAGACCTACCTTCATCATTTGAAAGATGCCTGGCTGGCCACCTTGTTCCAGAGCACCAAGCATGTGCTCTGAACTTGCATTACTCAATGGTGGACATATATAATCCACCAAGCAAAAATAAGGATTCAACTTCCAACTTCCCAGAAAATGTTGACACAATAGCTACATTTTTGAGATGTCAAGAGTCTGCTTTTGTAAAAAAAACATATTGAGGAACAATTTCAAAAGTGAAGTGACCAAGCTGGGCAATGGTGGTGATTGACTTGAATCCCAGCACTTGGGAGGCAGAGGCAGGCAGATCTCTGTAAATTCGCCTGGTCTACAGAGTGAGTTCCAGGACAGCCAAGACTGTTGCATGTCTCAAGAAACAAAACAAAACTAGGTGAAGTGACCAGCCTTTCCACCCTCCTCTGGAGTCCTTCTCAGACAATCTTGTTAAAGGAAGCAGTAGAAACATGTACACCAACGGTTACATTAGACATCTCAGATTCACTTTTTAAAGGTGATGGCTCAAATGTGACTTACCCAATGCATCCTGCCCTCCTTGACTTGGAAGGATTTACTGTTTCTTAAAGAAAAATATTCTGATATTCTGTGTCATCTTATACAAGTAGGCAGGCTTCCTAAATGCACTAGAAAAAGAGTGTTCTAAAATATTCAGTGTCCAGAGTCCTTATGTAGCCTGGTAAGTGTACGGATTGCAGAGTGCGAGACATAGCAGTGGAATACCATCCACATAGCAAGGAGTCTGTGTTTTTTCTTAAAATGGCATATAAACTCCCAGATGTGCTTTTGTGCACAAAGAACCAATGAATGTATAGTTAAATCAAGTCAATGTTTTATAAGTTCCTTTAGAAAAGAGAGGTAGCATGCATCAACTAAGCGACAGTGCATTTTATGATGTGTCACCAACTGGCAGCAAAAACTTGACTGAAAACTATGCTCCCATTGCTCAATATAGATTTTTTTTTCTTAGTGTAGAATTCTTGGGCACTGTACATGGTAATTAGGTTGTTCTCTGGCTTCTAGGATTTGACACTTCAGAGGCGTATTCTAGGTATAGAAACTTCAGTCCACTTATTGCTAAGGTGATTCGTCCAAAAACACTACTCCTTCCCCCAATATCTTCTTTTCATCTTTTTTTTTTTTGTGGCCACATACACAGAAAAAAAAGACACTTTAAAAGGAAGTCTAAAAATGTACGCCATCACCGTAGTTGCCTCTGATGGAGTTGGGCGGTTTGTCCTGTTAGAACACTCTCGTACATTACACAGTTCACTACATAATTAGTTTGGATCTACATCTGTATGATTTCTGCCAAGTTTAACATTAGTGGATGGGACCTGGTATATTGTACATCCACACTGGGTACTGTAGAGAAATACACATTTCTTTCTTTCTTTCTTTTTTTTCAAGGTAAGTCTGGCTTAACCATTCCAGCAAGGTTCTTAACCTATTTGCTTCAGAAAGGAGTATAAACCTTTGGAAGACTAGTACCTTTTAGAAACCACAAAGTTGAGAGAAGAAGAAGAGAAAAAAAACCACTACAACTATTAAAATGCACACGCACTGCTGGCTGGCACTGTTGTGACAGCCTCAGTGTCGGCATCAGTCAATTATCTTCACAAATGCCTCTTGTGCTAATGAGCACTCACAAGAATCAGCAGACTTTTCTGGCGGGGAGAAAAGATCAGTTTCATTGCTTGCAGAACTAATTCAGGGTACAAAAGTGAAGGCTCTGCCATCGCTGTCTCTTTTACTGCTCCTTTTGTGAAGGCTTTTGATGTGCACTGAAGAGTTGGGCCTGTTTGCGACCCTCCGTCTCCAGTTCATCGCCTGTCATTAACATACATATCCATATGAAAAGTTCCTTAAGTCACCAACAGCTGTCCAGAAAGGAGTTTGAGAAGGAAGGGAGAAAAAAGGACCTATGCCTTCTCAAAATGCTGACAATACTATTTAGCCCCCCTTTTGGCAATGATATACCTAACTTTTTAAAGCCGCCTTTCACTCCAAATGGAACGAGGCATAATACAACATTCAAACACATAGTGGTTTCATTTTGAAACAGTCATTTGCTGTATTCAGAGGGAAAACGTCTATAGTTACAGATGCAGAGAAAATTCATCATTCATGATACATACGTGTAGGGTGGACACACACACACACAGGCACACACACACACACACATACACACACACACACACACACACACACACACACACGCACACACACACACACACACACACACACACACACACACGCACACACACACACACACACACACACACACTTCACATTGTTTTTGCAGAACACTAAATAACCTCGCATCTTCCATTTAACCCAGAGGAAAACCTCCTGCAGCAGATACTCATGAGTAGTTTCATGCCCATTGCTTCCCTCAGTCTCTGAGACTGACAGTTATCTATGGTCAATTTATTATCAATGGATTCTATGTTAGCAAAAGAAAATACCATCCAAATTGCACCATAAAACTTTTCTTTTTTTAAAGATTGAACAATTTCTATCTGGATACCCTAATGAAAATTCCTGTTAGGGTTTTTTTGTTGTTGTTGTTGTTGTTAAGGCATCCTAGAAATGTGTAATCCTGGCTTTGAAATGGAGAATTTGTTTTTACACATTTTCAAGTCCCCGTGAACCTTTTAAGACAGCTGCTTAATTAAATGACTGTCAACTCATTCCTGGTCAGCTTCTTCTAAAGGCAAGAAGGAAATAGTTATTTTCCTTTTGAAGAGGCCCCAAGGGCAGAGTGGGAAGAAATAGATTTTAAATTAATAATGAAAAAGAGAGCTTCCTCATTACTTGGTCCGAGGCTTAGTTTTATCAGGCTCCAAAAGAAAGCAGGGGCCAGATACATACATCCTTCTGCTCCCAGCCCGGGAAGTTCATGACCCTGAGGCCATCTCCCCTGCGAGATTTTCGCATCTTGAGCTTGAAACTTGGGGTCAGAAAATACGTCAATTAGAAGGTTTACCTCATTTACATCAAGGACATTTCTTTCTCTCTTTCTTTTTAATCTCTCACTTCCTTTCTTCCCCCCTTCCTTCCATTCTTCTTCCTAAATCAGAGCCACGGTGCAAAGAAGAACCAACACCCCTCAATTCTGTGAAGATTTTAGTCCTGTAAGGACCCTCCCACCATGCCAAAACAGCTTGTGCCAAATAAAACCAAGACTTTAATCCCACTTGTTGCTCTCCCCGCCCTTTCCCCCCCACCCACCCCCACTTTCGACTCTCTTTACAGCCGCATCTCCAGATCTGTCGCTAAAAATCTTTAACCCTGCCTATTTTGATCTGAAAATTAAATCTTATTTATTATGCATCCTGTTTGTTGTCCTTGGAGAACCCCAGCATTCATTTCAAGGGGTCCAGAATGACTTCTTAAACACATTTCTCTCTTTGCTGCAATTAAACAAAGTGGGGCTGTGATTAGCCCTCCGTAGGGGGGAAAGAGAAAGACACCGTTGAATCAAAACGCGGGGACCTGGCTGGGCATTATTGCCTCACAATGCCGGAGTTTATTGCCGAAACCTGCTTATCCCCCAGCTCCGCACTCCATGGGAACTTCAGTCAGGTGGAAAGTGATTTTCTTCTCTACAGCTTGAAGTACCGTTAAGACCCACTGAAGGCCCTAAAGCTGTTCCTAGTAACTGAGACATTTAGGATAATCTTTATGGAGTTTTGCAGGAGCGTCTGCTTTTTGTTGCTCTTAGGAGGAGAGTTAATGATGAGCTTTCACTGACTTTAAAAAAAAAAATCTAAACCAAAATGTGCCTGTTTAAGTTAAGTACCACCTCCCTCCAGCTCTTGGGAATCCACTCAAGAGGGCTTTGCTTGGCTCTGTGTTCATGACACATAATGAAAACAATTTTACGCTGTGGAGGGAAGTATTGGGCAATTACTGATGTAACAGCCACCTGCAGTAGCGAGCCCTGGCTGTAGCATCGTGTGGTTCATGAATATTTTATGGTGTGATGTTATTTTGAATGGCTGGGGCAGGTGAAGGGGGCCGAGGGTGTAATAAGCTACTCTGTTGGAGGCTGTGTCCCTACTCTGTTTCCCTGCAGGGCCACAGTGTAACACCAAGAAGCATCCTGACCCCGCCTGGATGGAGGCATGGGCCACTGAGACTGAGGCAAGACGCTATGACAAGTCATGGTGGGCAATCTTTACAACCCGTTGTCTGCCGATTTTACACACGATGTCCAGCGTGAAAAGCCACAGCATCAATCTTGTCTGATTTAATTTGATAAATTAAGTGTGGATAAGGATTAAATGAGAATTTTGTAATGGAGAAAACTTGTCTTTGCTCTTTAATCCAGTTGTAAGAGAGAAACCCTATAAAATATAAAGGAGAGAGAGAGGGAGGGAGGGAGGGAGAGAGAGAGAGGGAGGGAGGGAGGAGAGAGAGAGAGGGAGGAAGGGAGGGAGAGAGAGAGGGAGGGAGGGAGGGAGGGAGAGAGAGAGATTGACTATAGATGCTGAATTAGAATGCTCCTTGCTTTCTGGTGTTTGTGTGTAGAATGTACTCATCCTGCATACAAGCATGTTCTACCACCATGCACATATGATGTAGGACCTAGAAACAGTGAAGGGAAATAGGGATTGCAACATATTTTCTACAGTGGGACACACCTATCAAACATTGTTCCTGAAGGTGGACTATTTTGTGTATCGTTTCATTTTTCAAGTGTTATTTTCCAAACATGAAATATAAAGTCCTAAATTGAGTCTTATAGCTTAAAGGATACATTTTCTGCCACCTCAAACTTGGTGAGTCTCCTTGATGACATATTTAACGTATCAGAGTATCAGACTCAAAACTTATGTTGTGTATAACCAAGAGAAAAATGGGATACAAATGATTCTGCTCGACGATATTTCTATAGGCTAGGACAGTCTGAACAAACACTAGGTATCCAGACAGTTG